>NC_142800.1:51501607-51582245 GCF_049724085.1 Artemia sp. Qi Xiang Cuo
AGGTAAGTAGTTCTATGTTTCAAAACAACTATCATCAGCAAAATTAATTACCCAAGATCCTCTCTTTTTCCTCCAGTGTTTCCTTAAAAAGAACCTAGATAAAAAATAAAATACTAAAGATAGTTACTTTTTAAATATCAAAATTTACATACCTGAGACATAACTTTTTCTTATTGTTGAATCTCAGCTAAGTAATTTTTAATATTTTAAAACAACTCTCATCAGCAAAAATTGCTTACCTGAGATCCTGCTTTTTCGTTCAATGGTGGCTCAAAAAACTTAAAAAGAAAAAAAAATTAATAAAATATGACAGACCGTTACTTATAAATATCAAAACTTACTTTACACGAGACATAACTTTTTCTGATTGTTGGATTCCAGGTAAGTAATTTTGTATTTCAAATTGACTAAGGTCAGCAAAAAGTACTTACCTGAGTTCCCCACTTTTTTCTTCAATGGTGCCTCAGAAAAGAACTTAGAAAAAGAAAATAAAACTAATCTACTAAAGACAGTTACTTATAAATAAGAAAATTTACTTACCTGAGACATAAATTTTTCTGATTATTGAATCTCAGGGGAGTGATTTTATATTTTAAAAGACTATGGTCTGCAAAAAGTACTTAACTGAGATCCTGCTTTTTCCTCAAATAGTGGCTAAAAAAAAACTAAAAAAAAAAAAAATACTAAAGACCGTTACTTGAAAATAGTGAAACTTACTTACCATTGATTTAATTTTTTCTGACTGTCAAATCCCAGGTAAGTAATTTTTTATTTCAAATAGACTATCACCTGCAAAAATTACCTGAGATCCTGGTTTTCCCTCCAGTGTTGCCTCAAAAAAAAACTAGAAAATACAGTTACTTATAAATAGCAAAACTTTCTTACCTGAGATATAACTTTTTCTGACTATTGAATCTCAGGTAAGTAATCTCACATTTCTTACCTGGGATAATTATTTACCTGAGATCCCGCTTTTTCCTCCAATGGTGCCTCAAAAAGCCTAGAAAAAGAAAATAAAAACTAAAGACAATTGCTTATAAAAAAGATCGTGTCCACCAAAAATAAGAGACATTTAGACAAAACAGGATTTTCTTTTGTAGTACAGTCAATATAAGGTTTGACCGCAAACAAATTGCAACAGAAATGATTTTTACACCATCTTGTAGAGAAAAAAAAAACTGGACAACATATCAAAAGTTGAGAAACCTAGCGGGGTGCAAAATTAGTGTTTTTTAGCGTTTTGTGTTTTATTTTTCGTTTTTAAGCCTAAATTTTCGATTTTCTCAAGGCTTAAAGTTTACTTCATGGGAAACACATTTCTGATGTAGTTTTATGTTCTGAACTCGCATATTACATCAGATTTAAGATACGGTGAACCAAAAGTGTTTCACATTCATCACCATTCACGAAGTTCGCGATTCTATTATAACATAGTCGTTTGACCACATTTCTTGAATAGTTTTATGCGATGAACTCGAATATCACATCAGATCAAGGATATGATCAACCGACAGTGTTTCACATTCATCACCAAAAGGTTTCTTCAAAATAATCAATCATCTCTTAATGTATTAACTGACTAAAATCACAGGTAACAAAAATCACATTGGTAAAAGGCAGGCAACTTTTCAAATGACTTGCGACATTAATCACTGGCAGTGTAGTTTGAAACTTCGTCGTCGAGATCGTCGATGAGATCTTCTGATTTGGGAGAATTATCACATTCTTCTCCCTGACAAGTTTTGCACGCGAGAGTGCAAGACATGCCGTTTCTGACACAAGTGCACCGAGCAGAGGTGCAGTTTGAACGGCAGGAACACTTAACAATCTTAATAAGCTGGGGAGGTGCTGGGGGTAGGTCCGTCATCACAGGGTATAATGTACCATTTCGGCCCTTCCAGCCCCACTCTTGAGGGTCCAATTCTAGATTACGGTCATCATTCCAGGCGTGTACCTGAAAGTAAACTCTATAGCTGTGAAATGCTGCAGAGTTGGATGTGGGAGGTAGCTGCTCTGGGTGAACAAAAGCCGTTGCTGTGACGAGCTTTCTTTCGAAGAGCTGCTTTCGAAGCTCGTTCAGATTTCCCCCTTCTTTCCACCATATATTATAAGAAGTGCGTCTTCTCCGGCTTCCTTAACTTCGATTTTTGTTGCTGCCTTCTTCATAAATACCTTGGCAGATGCTCGAAAAATTTCGTCTTCTATCACTTTTTTCAGGGCAAGAACTTTTCTGATGTTTTGGACAAGTGATGTAGAATCACACCCAAGGAATGCATATGCAAAGAGGATCAGACCACATACTTCTTGGCCTAATCTTTTTCTCATTTCATGAACATCCCAGCACCTTCGCTTTTTATTTTTCTTTGGCTCTGGGGCGAAGTACACCTTGTTAGTGGAGACATCACAGTGGTAGCAGAGAACGACCAGAAGATCCGTATCTTCTCCAATCACGGCAGTTACCTTCTGTTTAGCTGATTCGATAGCAGCTTTTACAATAGACACTTCTGCATCACTGGGGGCTTGGACTACAAAATAGCCTTTTTGCCGGAGATGAACTGCAAGCGCACTAAAAATCTTGACTTGTTTTTCTTGTTCCCGATAAATTCTTCTTTCTTAACTTTCAGACGCATGTCATTCGTGAGGAAAACCTCGCGACCAATCGTTCGATTACGATACGAATGGGCCATATCTTTGATGGAAGGTCCACTATCATGCCCATCGAAAACAACAGTTGCACCAGGGTACTTCCGCGAAATATACAGAGAGTAGCTCTGTATGATACTTGCATACGTGTCATTTTTTATCCATGGGACTCGGTGCAATAGAGATCCGCCGTCAAGTACGTAGTGTGTCCCGTCGTTCAGCACACACGGAATTTCTTCGAGTTTGCATGCAAGTGCAATGGCCTTGGTGAATTCGGCCTTGTTCGGCACTCTCGGCATAAATGAGCTGTCAAACAGAGCAGCGGAATACGAACAAAGTTCATACCGGAAGCAGTCTGATTCAGGAAGTCTTATCCTTTTGGCTAACGCAATGAAGCGTTGGAATAGCAAAGCTGGATCCAGTCGCTTGCAATCTCCTCCAGCTGTTTGCTTTGTTGTTATCTGGACTGCCTGTTCCTTTCTTTGGAAGACAAAATCCTTCGCCACTTTTCCAGTCATAACATCAAGGATTGTTAGCCCGACAGCCTTCGCACAGTCAACGTTTGCAGATTCATATGCAGTCAAACCGGTAGCAATGCTTCTAAGCTGGGTATCCCCTCCGAATGGTGAGCCATTTTCAAAGTACGTGACCATCGCCTGTGTATCCTTAAAGTCTCGTTCTTGTCTGGGGCCTGCGTTCTCCTTGTGCTGCTCGCTTGTCCCATAGAGAATTTGCGTCAGATCTTCCATTAGGAGGTTAACAGCAGAGCAGGTTGGGCGTGCTAAAACCTACAGCGACCTCTGGGTTTTGGTCATGCCCGTACCCCTAGTCAGCCCGCCTGCTGTTTTCAACGAGCGCATAAGCTCTTGTTCAATAACTAGATCCGTCGACAAGCCAGCCCAATAGCGATCAGATCGTCTGACGACGTGCATTCCTTGTTGGAATGAACTATGGACAGTAGGATGGGTTTCTTCAAGCTTCACCATCTTCTGAAGGTATATTCGGCACGATTTGGCATAGTTGTTGTGACCACAGGCCGCAAGAAAAGGTAGCATTTCAGACACAGACTTTAGGTGTAAGTCCCAAAGCCCAATCCGCTCAGCTTTGATGAAAGAACGAAGTATCCCAACCATATTCATAAGCTGAAACCACAGCTTTGAAGTTCTGTGCTGAGACAGATCAAGTATCTTCTGGTCGACGAAACCTTTGGTCCGCTTGAGGGCAGGATTTTCTTCAACCTCCGTCATTGCTGCCTCTCCATTCATTAGCTTGCTGTATAGTGTTTTAAGGTCTGCAACTTCTTTGGTGCCTAACTTTGTTTCAGGTTCTGAACAGGGATCATCGTCAAATAACTCGGAGAGCAGCACGGCATGTAGAGCACTATCAACTAGCAAGAGACCTCGAACAGCTTGTGAAATAGCCTTTCCACTTAGGAGATGGGGACCAGTGTTTGGGGCATATGCAAGTTCCAGGACTTCGCGGAGATCGGATCCTTCCATTGTGTATCCTATGCATCCAATAAAGCTAATGGTTGTGTGAAACCCACCGAGTTTCAGAACTACTGCTGAGAGCTCACTTCCTGGTTCAGAAGCCTCAACCATTTTTATAGCTTTCCACCACAATGGCTGATCGAAGGTCACGACTGGGGCGAATCCATGGCGTTAAGCTTGGTCTGCAATGAACATCAAGGTAGAGTACACACAGGTGTCATCACTGGCAGACAGATCAATCATCGGGAGAAATATTACAGACGCTTTCCCCGGATGGTTTCCAACCATGACAGTCTGATGTGTCCCATTCCATCCCGGCCTTGGAGTCTTCAGATACCACAACGAAAGCCAGAGAGTATCGAGACTAGCACTGGGATCCATTGCAGTGAAGTCAGGAATTCGAACGTATCTTATTTTTGAAAGAACACTGTCGTCACATCTGACATGAAGCACACGGATTTTGTATGCGTCTCTTATGTGTGCCGCTGACGGACTTGTTCGGGGAATTTTCCTCGGCAAATATTTGGGCGCGGGGGTTATTGAGGCGATGATCTCCATGCCAAGGAAGGTGTTCCTACAGTCAATAGTGCAAATGTCATGGTCAACGTTGTCAGCGATGTGGTGGATGAATCCCTGAGACATCATTCCATCCAGGTCAGTTACTGCATGGACCGCTGAACTTCTTTCAAACATCGTTACTTCTGAGTATTAAGAACAAAGTCCAAGTGAGTTTAAATTGTCAATGAGGTATCGCGATGAAAAATGGTGGTGCATTTGGACACCAAGACCCAATTGCAATGGTGCGATCAGCACTCGCGGTCGAATTGCTTGGACAATGGCATGGCCGATCGTAGCAATTTTCAGATCTAAGCTATTCCCAACAAAAAGTTCACGAAGCACAATTCTGAGACTGTCAGGTACAAATTCTACAGATTCTATAGCATCAGAAACTGACGACACCCTTTCCAAAAGGTCATAACTTTCTTTGTTCGTCGGAATATCTTTTACGTCACTTTTCATCAGCTTTTCTGCAGCAATCAGAATTTGTTCTTTTTGCCCCTTCAAATCTCCAGATTTCGACTTGGCATAATACTGTTGCAGAATATCTGCTGCATTTTCTCTAAGAGTAACAACATCTGGTTTGTCGTTTACAGTTGAAAAGACAATTCGAGATCCAAAGTGCTCGACGACCTTCTTCATGTAAACCTTACTGTAAGGTTCCAGATCTCCATACAGATTCTCGCGTATCTTTTCAACTAATCCACTAATCGTTATTTGCTCCTCATCATTCACTTCTAAGTATACCATAGCCTTTAAAAATGCTTCTGTTTTGACATCATCTTCTGGCCTGCCAGATCTCCTTTTCTTACGCTCAGGCTCGTTGCCACTTGCATCGAATTTGCTCGGACGAGCACGCATTGTTCGAAAATTTGTACTGCAGATCTGATGGTAAACTGCATCAGCTGCATGGAGATCTGACACTGTGCATATTCTGCGAAACACTTCGACTGCCCATTCGTCACTTCTCATTTCACAGATTTCTTTTAGTTTTTCATCGAAGTCGACTGTTCGGACGGAAAAGATCTCACGGTTTTTCCTGTGTGTGGCCGGAAAGTCGATTACCGTCCCACAAAAAAAGCAGCAGTCCTTAAACATGAATGTAGAAGTGTCAGATCTTAGAGCACACTTTTCGGACGAGATCTGTGCAAGCCACTCTTCTTTACGATTTTTGTTGTCCCTTTCGATGTAGAATCGGTGGTTGTAATTCCGTCTGCAAATCATGTGGGCTTTTTCTCCAGCATTTGCAACGAGGGTGGTTTTCCGCAAGCGACTGGACCCATTGATAGCGGCAGCCCCAGTCTCTGTGAGTGTAGTATACTCAGCTTCTTCGTCAATCTCTTTGAGAAATATCAAACAGCGCTCGTTTTCAGTCGCCATAGACCTGGAATAGAAATACAGACAGAGGTTTAAACCTATATTTGCAAAGTGCCATCTCGTCGTCTGATCATCTTATTAATCTTTACTCAGAAGATGACGCTGTACAAAAAAAAAAAAAATAAGAAAATGTCTGTAACCTTTCAGTGTAATAGAAATTGGCTTCAGTTTAATTAGTTGTTTCTTACTATCAGTAGTAGGCTGTTCTACATTGCAAGTAGGAAATTTACTCACCTACGCTGTACTCTCAAACTCACAAGATGCTATTCTGCCGGTCATATTCTGCATCCTTCGTTTGTCCACCATTATTTTAAGGTTTTTTTTTTTTTTTAACGTCTTTCGTTCAAATGAAAATCCTTTTATCAATATTTCTTTTTATTCTTTCGTGAAAAATTATTTTCTTTTAATTTGTCGATTATCTGTGGGGGGCTCAGCCTCCCTTGTCTCCCAAGTTAATTATTCGCGTGATTTATTGATTATTAAATTTTATTATCTATTATTATCCGACTAGGCACAGATCAGATAAAAATTTTCTCCTTACGATTTTTATATATAGCCTCTGTAACTACAATAGGCTACTTTTGTAGGCTAAATTACCCTGTCTCTTTGAAAGCGCGGAATTCTTTAATTATTAGATTTACTGATAGGACCTTAACTTGCTGCCACCACTTATTGGAGGTTCTTTGTGCAGGGTCACCACTTTTAAAGGCAAAAATGGCGCAAAGAGTTGCTGTGCCACTTACTGGAGGGGGGACGGTCCCTCTTTGGCCCCAAATTAGTGGGATTTCCGCGGTTTCTCCAACGGTTCTTTTATACTAACGTGATCGGGTGGTCTATGGCCACATTTAAAGCCAAAGTTTACCGATAAGATTTTCTAATTAACCCTTTAGTCTCGGCCTAAGCTGAAAAGTAAAATAGGTACATAGGAAAAAATTCGTACTATATTCACAGTCACAAGTATAAAATGAACTGAAGTGAAAAAGGACAAATTCTCCCAGCCCGCTAACCGCAGCACGCGGTGGGGGTTACTAAGGGTGGTAAATGAATCTTTACAGACAATCCCAGGACTCCTAATATACTGGCCAATCTCCCTAACTGCGCACTTTTTCCCTTGTGGTCAATTAAACGCGTACGCAGTTAAGAGGACCCAAAATGGCGTAAAAAAATTATAGGAAATTAACATTTATTACTTAAAGAAGGAAAATAATGAAGGGGCCCAAAGAAATGAATCTGGGAGGGACATTTATCTGACAAAACTGGGACCAAGGGTTCCAACACCGACCTTAGCGAAATACGCTACGAAATTTTCCGCTAGATGGCCGTATATGCTGTTAAACCTTAATGACGACAATCTTAGAATGTACGGAACTTTCCAAAAATATAGTATTCAGTCGATAGGGCGACGTTATTCCTGACTTCATTCGCCCCAAAGGACGAAAAAAGGGAAATATGGCCACGAAATACGAATTTCTTGTTTGGTGATGAATGTGAAATACTAACGGTGGGACATAACTTGAATCTGATGTGATATTCGAATTCAGCACACAAAACTTTTTCAAAGCAACGACTCCCGTGAAGTAAATGCGAAGCTCTATTATAACGGAATTATTACACTAAAAACAACAAAAGAAAAACACCGAAAAGCTCTAAAAAACGCTTATTTTGCAACCTACTGAACGTCTCAACCTCCGTTATGTTGTACAGTTTTGTTTTCTCTACAAGATGGTGAAAAAAAAAATCCTGTTCCAATTTTTTTGCGGTCAAGTCCTATTTGACGCTAGATTGACTGTACTATTGTTTGAAATGAAGGTAGAGGACCAATGGATATAAATGAAAATTGGGAAAATGAGATTAAGATAGTACTAGAGAATCAAATAATCCAAAAATGGAGTGAGGAGATAGGAAAATCAGAAACATTAAAGTTTTATAAGGATGTTAAGGTGGTTTATGGGCAGGAGTTCTACCTTAAGCTGAATTTACCAGCTAGATATTTGACATTGTGGATGCAACTCAGGGCTAACTGACTGCCAATTAACGCAAGATTTAAAAGATATTCTAAAGAAAGATGTCCCGGTGAATACAGATATACTTGCCTGCTTTGCAGAGTTAAAGAGGATTATTTAATGTATTACTTGAGCTGGTGCCAGGGGCTCCCTACGATAAGGGAAGGGATATTTGGAAAAAATGGGTTGATACTTCCAGGTGTCTTAAATAGTACATTGCCTCAGTTTATTTGTAAAATATCAAGGTATCTGGAAAGTTTGCTAAATAAAACGAGTACAGCTTAACTTATTTTCAATTTATGTCAGGTTTATGAAAATAAAATGAAGAACTTTAAAATGAGGGGTCTAATTCCAAGTTATTCTTAAGTGGGTGGAAATACAAGCCAAGATGAGGTCACTTCAAATATAATTCTTATTTATTGTTCTTTTATAAACAAGCAGTAGTGATGAATATACTTGCAAAGAGTATTAAATGAGGAATTGCATTGCATTTCTCTTTTGTTACTAAAGTATTGAGCTCAAATTAAATTCAAAAACAGGCAATTTTTCAGCTGATAGTAAGGAAAAATTGGGGGGGGGGGCTGTCTTAAAGTTCTTGCTAAACACTTCTTGTTAAAATTCAACGGCTCTTGTGTTTGAGCAGTATTTCTTAAAGAATTGTGACGAAAAGTCAAATTTTAGTGTAAAAGAGAGGGCCAACGAAGGGGCAGCACTTCTCTCCCACATATATGGATTAATATGTGATAGTTTTAAGTTTTATTGCTATTCCTTGCTTTCAGTTGGAAAAAAACTTGTTTTTAAGTGTATGTTTCATTTAAATATTTGTTGATGATGGCTGATGTAAGTTCATTATATTTGTGCTTTTTTTGATGATTGCTGATCTAAGTTTATTGTATTTGTGCTCTTTTTGTGTTCATGGCCATATTTTTGGCCTTAATACACTTATATATCTATCCGTCTATAAATAGCAAAACTTAATACCTGACCCATAACTGTTCTTATTGTTAAATCTCAGGTTAGTAATTTTACATTTCAAAACGACTATCATCAGCAAAAATTACTTAACTGAGATCCCAACTTTATCCTCCAGAGCTGCCTTGGAAAAGAACCTTGAAAAAGAAAGTAAACCTAATCATAGGCAGTGCAATAGCGCTGCCTAAGTAAAGAACGATGTGGACACAATGTATTACTTTGTTGTTTTTTTTTTTGGTTTCTTGGTCTTAGACCAGGGCACTTCGTATCGAGGAGTTGTCGTAGAAACTTCGAAAAGGGCTCATTCGATTGAAAATCGGAACGGTTTAAGCCCTTTTTAATAGCCGATAGTGATTGGAAGGCAACTAACACCCCTTCCACGCCCACCAATTCCCCGAACACATCCTATCGAAATTTTGAGACAGCCATTTTGTTCAGCGTAGTTGATTTCCAGATAGAAATTATGTTTATGAGAAGGACACTCCTCCACAACCCTCAGGGCCAGGGTTGTAAGTTATGCCCTGTGGGCATAGGCTATGATGTTTTTATAGAAAGTGTTATCGTAAAAACTTAAAAAAGTGCTCATTCGATTGGAAATTCAAAGGGCTAGTGCCCTTTTTAATAATCGAAAGTGACTGAAGGGCAACTAACCCCCCTCTCGCGCCCACCATTTCCCCTAACATATCTAATCAAAATTTTGAGATAGCCATTTTGTTCAACGTAGTTGAAAGTTCTGGAAATTAGGTCTTTGAGGATGACAACCCCCTCCCCCCCCCACAGCCCTCAGGGCAAGGGTTGTCAGTTATGCCCTGGGGGCATATAAGGTTTTTATAGAAAGATTTGTTGTAGAAACTTCAAAAAGGGCTAATTCGATTGGAAATCGAAAAGGTTAGTACCCTTTTTAATAGTCGAAAGTGATTGGAAGGCAACTAAGACCCCTTCCACGCCCACCTTTTCCCCATACACATCCAGTCAAAATTTTGAGATAGCCATTTTGTTTAAAGTAGTTCAAAGCTTCGGAAATTATGTCTTTGAGGGTGACACTCTCCCTACAGCCCTCAGGGTAAGGTTCTAAGTTATGCCCTGGGGGCATATAAGGTTTTACTGAAAGCTTTGTCATAGAAACTTGAAAAGGGGCTCATTCGATTGGAAATTCAAAGGGCTAGTGCCCTTTTTAATCGTCAAAAGTGATTTGAGGGCAACTAACCCCCCTCTCACGCCCACCTTTTTCCCAAACACATCAAATCAAAATTTTTAGATATCCATTTTGTTCAACGTAGTTCAAAGTTTTAGAAATTAGGTCTTTAAGGACGATAACCCCCTCAGAGCCCTTGGGGCAAGGGTTGTAAGTTATCCCCTGGGGGCATATAAGGTTCTTATAGATAGCGATGTTATAGAAACTTCAAAAAGGGCTCATTCGATTGGAAATTTGAAGGGCTTGTGCCCTTTTCAATAGTCGAAAGTTATTGGAGGATAACTAACTCTCACACCCACCATTTCCCCAAACACATCCAATCAAAATTTTGAGATAGCCATTTTGTTTGACGCAGTTAAAAAGTCTGGAAATTTTGTGTTTAAGAATGACACGCCCCCCTAAGTCCTTAGCGTAAGGGTGTTAAGTATTGTTCCGGGGGCATATAAGGTTTTTTTTATAGAAAGTCTTGTCGTAAAAACTTCAAAAAGGAATCATTTGATTTTAAATTGAAACGGCTAGTGCCCTTTTTAATAGTCAAAAGTGATTGGATGGCAAGTAACCCCCCTCTCACGCCCACCATTCCCCCAAACACGCCCAATTAAAATTTTGAGATAGCCATTTTGTTCAACGTAGTTGAAAGGTCCGGAAATTTTGTCTTTGAGGATGACAACCCCCTCACAGCCCTCAGGTCAAGGGTTGTAATTTATGCCCTGGGGCATTTGCTTGACAACAATTAATTTTAATTTCTGTAGCTTAAAGCTTACCCCTTTTATTTCAAAACTGTTTCAACATGGAGCAATGACTGAGTATGACTTTTATTGCAACTGACTAAGCGAAATGAAAGTCACTATGAGACACTAAGTGACACAAATGCCTTAATATATTCCATGGATTTCAAAGAATACCTTTTTTGTGTCTTCATTAAAAACCCGTAAAATTGCTGCCTCCTTTCATTTTCGTGGATTGGTGCCTATGGAAACTCTAAAATTATTTACAAGGGGATCTACCTATATTACATACCAAATTTGGCAACAGACAACCGTGGAATCCTCACCGATGCCCATTACATGGCTCTATCGTCTCAATGCAGAAATGAACCCTTAAAGCAAAACAGGAGAGAAAGGCCAGAGGCTACTAAAACCATGCAACTATGCTAGACAAAACCCTCGGTTATTGTAATTTAGATAATTTCAAATAGTGAATAATGTCTTCGTTTGGGAAGTTTTTCTTTGTAATATGTCTTGCTTTCTCTTTACCGATTCAATTTTACGCGTGGAGATGTTAAGGGTAATTGTCCGGTAATTGTAAATTTTTGCCAGGATTGAATTTTCCCGAGGATATTTGTGTGGGGAGGGGGATTTTCTCTTCTAGATGGAGCCAGATATTCTGGCGTTATTAAAAAAAACAATCAGAAATTAAATAAAAAAAACTATTTTTCTCAGCTCAAATTAAAGAGCATCATTAAAACTTAAAGTAGAGAGAAATTATTACGTATATGAGGGGGTTGCCCCTCCTCAACATTTCGCTCTTTATGCTAAAGTTTAAATTTTTTCCTAATTCCTTAAAAATAACTCCGGAAACACAAGGGTCGTTTAATTAAAACAATAAGTAACTTTTTTTAAAGTGCCGAAAAACTGTAGCGTGAACAGCGAGGTGTTCACGCTAGTGACTAAATATATTTCGTCATTGACATCTGACCGGTATACACCAGTTCAATTTTAAGCCGGATTAACTTTGGAATATATTATAATATTGAGAGTGCAGACATATGATGCCTTGCTTGATTGGATTGAGTTTTCATTTGGATAATTAGAAGGCGTTTATTGGAAAGTGGGGGGACTTAAAAAAGCCTCCTTGCGGGCAAGTCGTTGTTTTGTGACTTTACTTTAAGATTTAATTACGCTTAGAACTACGATGGCTGAAAGTGAAAAAATTATTTTGAATCCGTTACTGAATTGTGTAACGAGAGCACTAACAGATGGAATAAAATTGGAGTGTATCGTAAAAGCGTGTGTTGCTTTCTATACACATGAAGATTTTATAAAGGCAAAGCGAATCCTTCATACTGAGTTGAATATTACGAATCGTCTTGTTATCTACTCTAAAGATGCAGACAATATCATTCAAATATGCAAAATTCTAGTTTTAGCTGCGAAAAATAATGTGAGCATGCCAAAATTTGTCATCTTTAACCCCTGCTCGGTTCCGGTCATCGGAGATGCGGTGAATGCAGCAGTTACTGCCAAAGTAAATGAACTCTCTCGGAAGCTTGATAATTTTTTGGCCACCCAGTCCGCTCCAGCCACCAGTATTTTCACAAGCAGTCGTAGTGCACCTGAAACGTCCAAGCCCAGAAACTCTACCTATTCTGTCGTCTTGAAAAATCCCCCCAAGGAGCTCAATGGCCCAAATGACCGGAAAGCTTTCATAGACCGTTTCTGTGAAAATACAAATGACATTAGTGAACTTCGCAAATCTGCAAACGAATGGAAGCTTGTGGTCAGGTCGAAAGCTGCAGCAGAGAAAATTGTTGAGAAAGCAAAATCTTCCAAGCCCGATCTCAAAATTACTGTTCAAGAACCCCTGCACATAGCTGTGCTTCGAAATGTCCCTGAGGATATAAACTGGGAAGGACTAAAAAATCTAATCCCGAATAGTACGAAGACTGAACAGTGCGGAAAATCCCGTTCTTTCAAAGGGCATTTTAACACTCTCAGTGAGCTCCAACAATTTCTGAGTGTTTCGGTGATTATCGGCTACGAGCGTCTACCTGCTGATCCGTTTAAGTTCTTGCCAAGACGATGCTATAACTGTCACAAAATCGGTCATCTCGCTTCCCAGTTTACGGCTGAACCTGTATGCTCTAGATGTGCCTCAAGTGAACATCGTTCTACGCGAGATGAACCATGCAGACAGCCGACATTCTGCGTTGAATGCCAAATCGGCAGTCACACGTGTTACAGTGTAAAATGTCCCTCAAATAGTAATCCACAAAAGAAATGACATCTGAAGCTTATGCAGTTAAATGTTTATCGTGGAACATTAATGGCTCGTTCACGAATAAAATTCCGATCTTAGATGTTTTTTTTGAGCAAAATGAAGTTGTCTGTTTACAAGAACATTTCGTCACAAGCCGCAGTAAAAATATTCTTAGTTTTAATAGTTCAGTATCGGTCTATTCAGTATCAGCGAAGCAGCTAAGTTGAAAAGGACAACCCTCCGTTGGTATTGCCATTTTCGTTCGTTCGACTCTAAGATCTAGTGTAAGTAAAGTCAATGATAGTCTTCTAGCGATTAGTGTTGAGGGTTATGTTTTCATTATTTATGTTTGACAAAGAATTACCACAATGAATGTTCGGAGCGCACTTTTATTTATTCTACTAATAAACTTAGACAGTGTATTAACCATAGTAGATCATTAAGCCTTGAATGCATATTAGTTGGTGACTTCAATTGTGACTTGAATGAACCGCTCTTATCTAAGTCTTTACGTTCTACGTTGTTGCTTAGTATTTTTGGAGACCAGTTTGACCTCAAGTGCAAAGATTTAAATTTTACACATGTACACACCTCAATGTCCACATCAGATGTCGATCACGTCGTTGCGTCCGCAAATCTCAGGATTTCGCCTGTCAAGGTTGTGCTTGATTTTCAGCTGTCTGATCACTTACCAATACAGTTCTCAGCCGAGATTCTTTGCCACAGCTCAGATACACAAACGCAAACAACTTCGAAAACACCTCCTATGTCTCGCCGTGATTGGCGTAAGATTTACCCTGTTTTATTTCAAGAAGAAGCCGCCAGAGTCCTTAGTAAGATCCGTGTCCCTTTCCATCTTCTCTCTGGATTAACTGCTCTTTCAAGGGACGAAACACAACTATCAGTTGACTTTTATTGCGCAGAAATTGGCCATGCCCTTTGCTGTGCTGAAAGAGCTGCCGTCCCTCTAAGTAGACCTCGTCATCATACACTTCCTGGCTGGTCTGAAAATCCAGATTTAGTGGATACCCATTCAAAGTCTGAATTTTTGCGTCAAATTTGGGTTTCTTGTGGACGACCCCTTTCGGGGGTAGTCAATTCAATCCGCCTGCTCACAAAAAGAAAATTCACAAAGGAGCTAAAAGCTCACAGAAACAAGATGATTGATATCGAATCTACACGGGCCAAAATTAATCCTTCTCTGCTTTGGCGTTTTCTGTCCTCTAAAGGCGATGAGTCTTTATCCGCATCTGCTATCCCTGATTCTGAATGGTACGCATATTATGGGTCAGAATTTTCGCCTCCTGACCCAGCCCTCAACGAAAGATACGAAGCTGAGTTGGACGACTTCTTAGATAGTTTTCCTCGGAGTGATTATATTGTAACGGAGGGAGCTGTATGTAGGGCCATCTCTCACCTAAAACCTAAACAATCTTTTGGGATTGACGGGATCAGTGCACTCCATCTAAAAAGTGGTGGGCCCGCTCTCATTAGTCATGTAACCCTCCTAATGCAGATTATCCTCATTCAGGGTATTGTCCCAACCACTTTCTCAATTGGAGATCTTACGCCAGTTCCTAAAAAAGGAAAGGTTACCATGCAATGCTCCTCTTTCCGTCCAATCACGGTTGCTACCACTTTCTGCAAGTTATTTGAACTTTTATTCGTAGATGAGTTGTAGTCCATTCGTAGATGAGAAAAACTGTGTTGTAGTCCACCAAGACAATTCGGTTTCCAACGCGGCATTGGTTGTGCGGAAGCGCTCCATGTCGTTGCATATGCACTCCTGGATGCACACAAATCAGGAGAAAGTCTAGCGATCGGGGGCTTGGACCTGCAGAGAGCGTTTGGTTCATTGATTCATGCACGTATGTTGCTAAACTCAGCTAAAAGAGGAGTGAACTCAAATATCATCCGGGCTTTCTATGATATTTATTCTCACCTTCGCATGCAACTCAAGCTCCCTCCCAATAAAGGCCTTCCGTCAGCCCCATGGCCAGCCTTGATACCAGTTCGTAAGGGTGCCCATCATGGAGCAGTTTTATCCCCCAATTTCTTCAATAACTACATTATTGAACCTCAAGACAGCTGTCCTTCATCATGCATTCTCAGTTCCATTGACATCCCCCTAGTATGCTATGCCGATGACACGCTGAATCTCAGTCGGACGCTTAACCGCCTTTCAGAAATATTCTCATGTCTGCAGTCCAACTACGAGAAAGTCGGTCTGAGATTTAACTCCCAAAAGTCGGAAGTTTTGCTTTATAACTGGAAGAATGACCCTCCTACTAATATCACACTAGGTGATTGTTCAGTAAAACCAGTTGATAAAATAGTATATCTGGGGCTTCCACTATGTTCCTCATTACAGTCTACCCATTCCCTCCTGATCTCACATCTTGAACGCAGAATATCCAGTTCCTAAGCTTTGATCGTTAAATCCACTCTGAGATTTAACCATCCACTACTGACAATTATTTACAATGCTACCGCTCTGCCACATATAGTGTATGTCACCCTTTTCTAGAAATTATTGGCAAACCGTGAAAAGTCTAAAATCCACTCCATATTTTTCCGTTTTGCAAAGTACCTACTAAAATTGCCACCTTGGACAAAAAATAGTTTTCTGATTCGGCACTATAACCTAGCGGACCCAAATCTAGCTGTTGAGACACTTATTATTCAGCAAAAAACAAAACCAGCAATTCTAAAGCACGTGTGGGCAAGTTTGCTTGTTTAATTTTCCCTTTTGTTTCCCTTTTTATTTATTTCTTTCTTTCTTTTTTTTTTTTTTTCCTTTCAAAATTTGTTGTCTTTATTGCTATTTTCGAATAAGTTGTTTTTTCTGTTGTAATCTTTTAGTATGCTATCTTTCAGTTTCCACTTTTCGTACTATTTTGTATACTATTTAAGAAGTTGTTGCTTTTGTTGTTATTATTATCGTTTTGTTTCCTCTTTTCGTATTTTTGTATACTCTGTCATTGTACATTTATTGTATACGACGGGTTTTCAATATATATTATATTATATTATACTATTATATTATTATACGTAATAATTTCTGTTCCTTTTAGGTTTTTTATGAGATGAGATATGAGACATGAGATATACATTTATTAAAAAAGAAAACAAACACTATTTGCCTTTCGCCTGCCAAGAAAGACAATAAGCTTGAAAGGGCAAGCGAGGTTATCACTCTCAGCTAATTAAAATAACATTCATACCTTGCTACTCAACACACAAGAAAATTATCTGATGAAGGATTAAAGGAAAAAAGAGAGAAAGAGGAAAAGACAAGAAGTAGATAGAAAAAAAAGAAAAAAGAAAAAAAGCAAGCTAAATCGGGGAAATACCTTAAATAGAATGACAATCTGGAGTGGGCTTGACACCAAATTCACTAACGAGATAAAAGAAACTTCTTTGCCCGTGACTTGAAAGCCGGAAGACTAGGCGCATTTTTCACACACTCGGGCAATATATTCCAAACATGGGGACCATAATGAAGAATCACAAAAGATGCCCGAGTGGTGCTCCTAAACTCATGAGTTAAGTCATTAGCTTTTCTTGTATTATGATTATGACGGTCTCTATTAAAAGTAAAAAGATTTTCAAAAGCAGGGGTGAGCAGCTGATTCAAATATTTATACGAGAAAATCGCGACTTGGTAATCTCGAATTTGGGATACATCCATTAACTTATTCTTTTTAAAATGCTCATAAGCAGGAACCTCATCAGAATCATCAAATTCAGATAATAATTTTACAGCTCTATTCTGAAGTTTTTGTACTCTTTTAAAACATGTTACAAAATTACTTGCCCATATAGAGCATCCGTAGCTAATATATGGGTAAAATATAGAAAAATAAATCATTTTCAGGATCTTTTTTGGGACTAGATTTATAATTCTTCGCATCACCCCAAGGCCTCTGCTTAATTTTTCAGCTATTGCACTTGAATGGTTTTTCCACGACAGGTTTTCATCAATTAAAAACCCCAAATACTTCGTTGTTGCTACTCTCTTTATCACATTTTCTTAAACCGTGATATGGTCATTTCCAGCACTAGACGAAAGTCTAGAAACTATCATGAAAAAGGTTTTAGAAAAGTTTAGGGTTAACATATTTTGCTGAGAAAAAGTTAGAAATTCAGAAACTGCATTATGAATTTTATTATATAAAACATCAAGTGAAGGCGCTGCCAGAAAGAGCAAAGTGTCATCTGCAAACAGGATGACACCAGCCTCTGGCAGGTATTGTTTCACTCGATCAATGAAAATAATGAAAAGTAGAGGTCCCAAGATTGACCCCTGTGGGACCCCACACTCTACTTTCTTTTTTGAAGATAAAGATGACCCATTCTGAACTATCTGATACCGATTGTGTAGATACGGTGAAACCCACTCCAGACTTGAACCCTTCACCCCAATCGAGTCAAGAGCTTGAATAAGCTCTGAGTGGTCCACCGTATCGAACGCTTTTTTCATTATTATCCAAAAACCCAGCTACAGGTATGAGACCAGCTTCAAATGCATCACTAATCCAATCAACCAATTTCAGAACTGCTATATCCGTAGATAGCCCTTTTCTGAACCCAAATTGATTTTCCATTAGAATTTTATTCTTTTCAATATAATAACTTAACTAGGGATGTACCACTTTCTCATACAACTTAGAGAAAAATGGGAGAATAGATATAGGTCTTCGATTCGATGGGTCATCTTTTTTCCCTCCTTTATGAAGATGAATCACTCTTGCAATCTTTAGTGCTTCCGGGAAGACCCCAAGATCTAAAGAAAGGTTGATGAGGTGCGTCAACACAGGTAAGACACTCGTTTTTGCGGCCTTTATGAGTTTCAGGGAAAACTCGTACATCCCACTAGAGCTTGACTTCATCGTACCCAAGAATCGTGCCACTTCCCGTTCCGAATACCTTGCAAACTCAAAGGAATTCTGACTTACAGGCTGTCTTTTAATGACAGATCCAAAACTCGCAGATGTGTGTAGTTTAGCCCGCGCTTGATCGCAGAGTCTTTTTCCTTCATTTGCAAAATAACCACACAGAAATTCAGATATGTCTTGAGAATCGGTAAGACGACCTCCTGTTGTCTCCATGACTCTTACCTCCTCCTTACTCTGAAATTTACCCAAAAGTTTATTTATTGTTTTTCATGTATTTTTCATATCCCCTTGATTTTCATGAAATTCATTTTGGAAATAAAGTTTCTGAGCATTCCGTTATACTGAATTTAAAATATTGCGAAATCTCTTGAAATTTATAAAATTATCATCTGAATAATCTTTTAAATAATTCACATAAAGTTTGTTTTTCTGCTTTTTTGAAACTAGAATAGCTTTTGATATCCATGGTTTCTTAGGAAAATTTCTATTAGGGTTTATTCTTCGCAAAGGGACATGTTTCATTCATTACATTCGTCACTATCTCACTGAATAGATCATATGCAGTATTTAGACACTTTTCCTTTATTACACTCGAGAAATTTGTTTCATCCATCATATGTGCGAAACTCTTTAGGTTTTTATTATTCATTTCACGGTAAAACTAAGTCCTTTCATTTCGTTTATTTTCATTTGACTGATTTAGCTTTATTTTACTTATTAAAAGAAGGTGATCCGAGCCGTCGGAAACGACCACATCTGCTTGGGATCTTTCAAGCAATCCACCATTAACGAAAAAATTATCAATGAAAGATGCCGAGAGATGCGAAATCCGAGTTGGAATAGTCACAAGAGGAAAACTATCATGTGACACCATCATATTAACAAAATCTGAGCTATTCGCTCTTTTTATTAAATCTATATTAAAATTTCCCATCATAAATTTGTTTTTATTTTCATTATTAATTTTATCTAACAATGGTTCAAATTCATCAAGAAAAAAACTAATATCACATGACGGATTTTGGTAAATTAATCCCAAAATCAAGTTCCTTTCCCCTTCATTTTTTATTTCAATGAAAAGTGTTTCGATCCTACCTTCAAGCCACAGGGAAAGGTCATCCCTAACTCAATATTGGGTACCTTCACTAATCAAAAGGCCTAGACCGCTACGCTCCATGGTTGTCCGTTCTCTTCGCTCGCAAATATATCCTGGGAAAGAAAAATCCCATGGCAGTGACTTGCTAGAAACAAATGTCTCACAAAGGCCTACAATGCACGGTTTCTTATCTAGGGAACTTAAAATCTCACATAAAGAAGAATATGCCGTTCTTAGACCTTGACAATTCCAGAAAACGATCGCTCTTTCTGCACTCGCAGGATTTGAATACTCATAAAGATTATTTGGATTCACATAATTACTAGGGCGACAATTCGACGAAAAATTATCTATGCATTCATCATCCCCCGCAAGTGTGTCACGAGCTTGGCTTCCAAGAATAAACCGGTTTTTTTTCGAATTCATTCAAAGGGTCATAATATATATTCGCACTCATTGAAGAGGGTGATTACCTTTACGACAAAAAAACATACTGATAGGCAGAAAGAAGAAGGAAAAAAAAAAAAAAAAAAATTCGACCAAACATTTCTGTTTCCAAGCTTACTCTTAGCCAAGTCAAGAATCTGTTTCTTTTTTGATGTTAGGTACTCGGTGACAAAAATTTCCGACCGAGCAAGCTTTGACTTATATGCAAACACTTTTCTTGCAATTTCAGCAGATTTGAACGTAACCAACACAGGCAAAGGACGCTTTTTTGCATTTAAAATGGTGTCCGAATCAGTATAATTTGCTCGAAATTTAAATACAGAAACTATTGTGGTAGAAGAAAAATCAGAAATTTGCATTTTATCTGTAATCACATTCAATACACACTTAGAGATGGGAAGACCCCCAATATGGTCAACACCTTGAAATACGAGCTGATTCAGTAGTTTTTTCTGCTCTATATTATCAAGACGGGTTTCAAGCAGTTCAACCCTATTTTTCAGGGCTAGGTTTGCATTTTGGAGAGCCCTTAGTTTGTTTTCAATCTCATCAAACTTAGTCGAAAACTGAACGAGTATAGAGTCGTGAATCTGAGAAACAATAGAGTCAAACATACCCGCACTATTTGACATTCCAAATTTTTTACAAACTTCTTTTTCAATATCATTCCGGATACTGGATTTAAGTGTGTCCAAGTCCGATAAAAACAGAGTTTACTGAATCCACCGATGTATTTGGTAAACTCGAACCAGTGATCTCAAGATGTTTATGAGGAAAATCAGCTAATTCCGCAAAAGCGTTCGCAACGCCTAATTCATTTTTCTTCTTAGCCTCCTTTGAAATGCTAACAAAGTTCGAAAGCTGTGAGGCTGTTGTTGTCACGATTTCATGGCTTCCGTAACAAAATACAACGTAAAATATTTTATTGTTCTTGGCCTTAATTATGTCCAACACTCGGCAGGGCCATGGTGGATAACTTCTGAATTTTGCTAGAACAACAGCATCCTTTTCGAACTGAACCATTGAAATGTACTATCAAATAGACAAAAAACTACACTTAACTTTGAATAGGTAGGTCAACGTGAGCTTATGAATCACCTTATGATCGGTTCATCCGTCCAAATATCCAAAAAATTCTATCCAATTTCATTCAATATCAAGTTCATTAATTATGTCCAACAAATCATATCCAATTTCATTCAATAGGTCACTGTGCGTTTGTAGGTAGCAGGTTTTAGATAATGTAATACAAATCACACACAGGTCCTTTCGCTTTGAACAATGGTTTTAATGTTGCTCCTTACTTTCAGTTGAAAAAAACTTTATGTTTTTATTTAATGAAGCTTAGAGACAAACATTTTTCTAAAGGCAATGGAAAAAGTATGTCAATTAAAGTAAAAGTATGTAAAAATGAAAAAAGTAAGTGATTACAAAAAAAAATACACAAAACAATACCTCGCCTACTTACAAAAACTAAAATATAAACTTCTAGCATTCAATTCTGTTGAGCAATGCCAAAGTGTTGGACGGATATTTTTTTACAATATCGACAGTTTTGAACTTGGTTATCAATCACGAAAATATTTAATGCCTTTATACTCAGCGTTTATAAAAAGTAACGCATTATCAAAGTAGTTTGTTCAAATTAAAAATTAAAACTAAGATTAAGAAAATCAAGTAAAACTTTTTAATTCAATATTTTTAATTTAATTTGAATAACACAAACCAATATATTTGACACCTTTATACTTCATAACAATAAAAAATTAAATCTTTTACAAAAATGTATCCGTTCAGGGGTGAATTAAAAAAAATTTCAGCATTCAGTTCAGGGGAAACATTTCTGATTATAGTGGCTTCATATATCAGGTCATGGGTACTCTGGCAATGCAAGCAAAAGTTGACGGCATATTTTTATCGAATTTGCCCCTTATTAAGTTGTTTTCCTTGTGTTTTCTATAATTATACGAATTTTCTTGTGTACTAATAACTCCACTAATTACTGATAAACTAATACATATTTAGGATCACCATAAAAAGCTGATTCTTCGATTGAATGTTATCAATAGTTAGGCTCTTATACTTTCGTTATTCACAAGGATCGGTATATACTTACCATTCATTACTATGAAGAATTAGATATTTTTTATTACTCCAACCAAATCATATAGAAAAAATATTTGAGGAAAACTGGAAAGGGGTCAATAAGTCACAAATTAGAACTTATATTTTCCTTATTAAGGGTCAAAATCTATTGGCAGTCAGCCAGCAATTGGGCAACAAACATTTTTTCCATTGTTTTTCCCTATTCTTCTCTTTTTCCATTGGTTTCCTTATAATTATTATGTAGTCCCAAATTTCCAGGGGGGTCCATGCATGAGCGCCCCTAAAGGGGGGAGGGGAAAGGGTGCCAGCCTCCCCCTCCCCCCCTCATGGCTAAATGACGTTGTCTTATATTTGTATTAATTTGAAAAACTTTTTCCACAAAATAAGTTTTTCATAGAAAAGTAAAGAGAAGAAAATGGGCAGAAATAATCTTCCAAGCGTAAAGCTACCAAAAATCACTATCAACAACTAAATGATATGCAAAACGAACAGAAACTTTAATAAATAGCCGAGTAAAACTCAAAACGATCAAAAATTAACATTACTAGAGCTGACAACCCCCATACCTTCTCAAGACCTAAACATAATTTAGGCTTTACTGAAAAAAAAAAAAAAACGAATGACCGTGGATTGTCAGTTTAATCTACCCATACTGATATATACTTCTTAAAGTAAAAGAAGTGAATACATTTAAACATATTTTGTTTTCAGTAAAGCGCAAATTATGTTATGGTCTTTAGAAGGCAAGGGGGTTATCAGCCGTACTAATGTTAATTTTTGCTCGTTTCGACTTTTACTCAGCTATTTATTGTAATTTTCTGTTCGTTTTGGATTTCATTTTTATATTGATAGTGATTTGTGGTAGTTTTATGCTTGGAAGATTACTTGACTTCATTTCTGCCCATTTTTGGCTTAATGGAGCTCTTCATTTTTCTTTGAAAGACTTGTGTTTTGGAAAAAGTTTTTTTTAGATTAATTTCTCTTCGTTTTGTATTAAGATAGTCATTTTCATGAAAAAATCATATTTTATATCTTCGTTTTTTTTCATAAGAATCCATAGTTTGGCTTGCTATTTGTATGTTTGGAGAAACTTCTCTTACAATTTTTAATCCTGACACAAATAGTATTTTTTAATTTAATTTTATACCTCCTCAAGTTGATCTGAAAAAATAAAACTTAATATCATTCCCAGAAGAGTTTTTCTATGCTCTTTGACAACCTAGATAAACTTATAATATATTTATTTATTTAAATTGTAAGAGTCGAAGTAGTAATATAGTAGCCCCGAAAGCTTCAACTTAATACCCCCAGTCGTTCTCGATATATTGCTGAAGTATCTTATTCTCAACCGCAAACAGGCAAGTGGTGGTCAGAATGCTGTACTGAGTCAGAATGCCTGGTCACTTGCCTGAGCGTACAACCTTTTAATTTAGTTTTAAAGTAACATTTAGTTATATAGTATGATGGGCCAATTGTATAATTGTGGGGGTTTGACATGCCCAATATCCCCAAAGACATAGTTGCTGGACCGTTCTACTATGCTGAACAAAATAATTGTCTTAAAATGTTGACTGGATTTGTTTGGGAAATAAATCGGCTCGAGAGACGGGCTGATTGCCCTCCAGTCCCTTTTTACTCTTAGAAAGGATACTAGAACTTTTAATTTTTGATTCGAATTAGCTTCTTTAAATGTTTCAATGATATTTCCGTGATGGTGCCTATGATATTGCTTATATGCCTTTTTGAAAACCTGCATGTATACATTTTTTCGTTTAATTGGGACGCCTCCTAAACGCTTCCTAGAAGTTTCACCATATCACTCTTAGCGTCATTAGTTACAGTATCTGTAGTTGTAGTATTAAAAGTATACACATAGTGCCTTCTGGCTAGTTCAAAACCCCCCACAGCTTACTATTAAAGGTCTAATTTAATAATATAAGTTGCTCTTGAGATATTGCTTTGTCACCTTTTTGAAAGTCCATATGCTCATAGTTTGTTTTGATTTAGTTCAATATCCGCCTAAAAATATTTCTTATATGTGATTACTGAAGACATTGTTATATTTTCTTTGGACTATTGGCTACAAAATGGCTGTCTCACAATTTTGATCGAATTTATTTGGGGAAAAGAGTATATCAGGAGGGGGGGGGGGGGGCTATTTTCTCTCCATCGTGCTTGACTTTTAAAATGGAACTAGAACTATGCATTTCCAATCAAATGAGCCTCCTCTTAAGTTCACAAGACCACCTCTTCATAGAAACGTTGAATGCCCTGGGGCATAACTTACAACCCTTACTCCCATACTCTGGTGTGTTGCTTCAACCCCAAAGGCCTTTTTATGTGATCTTTGGACTATTTTTGAACAAATGGCTATCTCAAAATTTCTGGATGCATTTGGGGAAAATATGATGTGGGGGGGGGGCATAGCTGCTCTCAGATAAATTTGACTCTTAAAAATGGCACTTCAGCTTCCGATTTCCAATCCAATGAGCCCACTCCAAAGGTTATACGACCACCGTTTCCACAAAAAGCTTAAATGCCCCTCGGGGCATAACTTACAACCCTTGCCCTGAGGACTGTGAGGGGGTTCTCATCCTCAAAGACATAATTTATGGACTTTTAAACTACGTCAAACAAAATAACTGTCTCGAAATTTTGATTGGAAGTGTTTGAAGAAATAATGAGCTTGGGGGGAGGGTTGCCCTCCAATCACTTTTGACTATTAAAGAGGGCACTAGCCCTTTTAATTACCAACCGAATGAATCCTTTTCGAAGTTTAAAATTCTTAAAATTTCTATCAGATACGTTTCGGGAAAATACAACACGTGCGTGTTTGGGGGGGGGGGTATCGGCCCCCTGATCACTTTGACTCTTAAAAAGAACACAATAACTTCTGACTACCAATCCAATGAGCCCTCTTTGAAGTTTATGCGACCATCATTTCTGCCCCCAGGGTGTAACTTACAACCCTTGCCCTGAGGGCTATTTGGGGGGGGGTCATCCTCAAAGACATAATTTCTGGACTTTTCAACTACGCTGAACAAAATGACTATCTCAAAAATTATGATTGGATGTGTTTGGGGAAATGATTGGTGTAGGGGGGGGGGGGGCTGGTTGACCTCCAATTACTTTTGACTGTTAAAAAGGCCAGTAGAACTTCGGACTACCAATCAAATGACCCCCTCCGAGGTTTATACGACCACCCTTTCTATAAAAAAAAAACTTATATCCCCCAGAGCATAAATTACCACCCTTTCCCTGAGGGTTGGGGGGGGGGGGGGGTTGTCATTCTCAAAGTTATAATTTCCGGACCTTTAAACTACGTTGAACAAAATGGCTATTTTAAAATTTTGATTGGATGTGTTTGGGGAAGTGATTGACGTGGGGAAGGGGAAGCTGGCTACCCTCCATGAGCTCCTATTGAAGCTCATATGACATTTCTTTCTATAAGAATTGCCATGGTCTAAAAAAACAACAATATATTGTGCCCACATCGCCCTTTACTTAGGCAGTGCTGTCGCGCTGCCTATGATATTTTGTCTTGAGATTTCAATTATTAAGCATTGGAAGTACCGATTAGACCAGGTAAGCCCCCCCTAAGATTCAGACTATGGGTGCCCATGGAGCCATACACCCCCCTACCTCTCCCCCCTGCCGGTGCCCATGCTCATGAAAGAACCTAAACAGGTTTTAAAAAGTCATAGTTATTTGTTTTCCTTCATTTATCTGTTTAGATTTTTTGCTCAGTATTTGTTAACATAAAGCAATAGTGGGCTTATTCTTAGAAAGACAGGTCTATTTTTCTCGAAAAAATAAGGAATAATCTGACTGGTTTGGAAAAGAGGAGTCACAAAAAAAAATTTATCATACCTTTCACCACAGAAGTATAGGAAGGTAACCTATTTTTATTTCTTTACCTAAGGTAAAACTTTGGCTACACCCATGCTTTGAACTCCAATCATTATTTACGTATAAGTTTAAGCTATAACCTTTAAGTAAAGTACTTACAGATTTAGTAAAACGTTTTTAATTCTAGTGGAACTACAAGTTCAAATGAAGATTAAGACTCTTGTACGAAATCCAGATGAGTATATACGTGAAACCAAGCATGATATCCACAAAATTCATAGGAACTATGACCCATCTTTGCATCCATTTGAAGTGGCGCGGGAGTACACCAGAGCTCTGAATTCAGTCAAGCTTGAAAGAGTATTTGCCAAGCCTTTTATTTGTTCCCTAGATGGGCACAAAGACGGTAAGTTATGTTAATTTGTTAATTTTCTTAGTTTGCCATTTCACCCCCTTGATTTTTCTTCATTTGCAAATAACTTCACTATTTAAGAGAAAAAAAGTGTTATTTTGGTCATTATTTAAGCAATAGTATAGATTCCTTCAAACACTCATCATATGAACTTTGGTAATTCTAGAAGGTTGTTTCTTGGTAATAAAAGTATATTTTTTTCAACCTGTATGATTGGAGACATAATCTGACCGTAAAGGGGACAACAAGTTTTCGGCAGATAGGTAGGTTGTTTTTTTTTCTCTCCGATCGACTTGGAACTGGACATGACAGTGATGTGCACATGACAGTAATGATCTACAGCAGTGTACGCCCCACGGCATTGTGCAAAGATTCTTCGGTCTGTTTGAAAGCCCCACCTCCTGAGAAATGTTTGAAGGGGTGCAATTTTTAAGGGATGGTTATCATTCTCGAAACATTGTTATATGAATTTTAATTACCTCTAAAAAAAGCAGACTGAAGAAGGGGATAGTTGCTTCCCCTCACGTTTGAGATAGCCTTGGATCAAACGGTTTGTAGTTAGCAACCGTAATTAAAGAGTAACCTTTGTCAACAGAAACCGAAACTTTAAAAAACTATGTTTGACTATAGTAAATGCAACAACCAAATCTATCTGTACTGGTTTTAAGTATATAAAATTGATCAATTTTAAAGCTGTTTATCAAAAGTTACTAGTAAATAAAAGTTAGCATAATTTAGAAATAGGGGTTAAACTCCTTTAAAGAGGGGGACGATCTTGACGAAAATGATATGTGAAAACCTAAAAGCCACCATCGGTAAATAGCTATGTTTCTTGTTTGTTTGTTGTTTTTTTTTTTTTTTTTAGAGAGAGAAAGAGGGTTACGCATACGATTTGTTCTACCCCCATGGGTGGTCATATCGAACCAGAAATCGCGAACTACTGAATGAGTGTTAACTCGAATGAACATTCAAAGATCTGGTGTCTCTTTAAGTAGCTAACGTTATTGGGCAGTATTTTAAGAATTATTGAAAGGGGGACTTGTAGTATTTTAATCCCAAAAGCCATACTGGCGTGCGGTATACTGTTCCTAAACATGCATGAAGTTCAATTATTGTTTCTCGTGATTTTTCTGTTTATTGCTGGCATTCTGTGTTTTTTATTATCTTTTTTGCCTCTTCTGTAAAATAAAATCTTCTCAAGTGCAGCTTCTTTTTACAGTACCATGTTGCTTTAACTTAAACATAGTTGTCTTTTAGCTGTCCACACTCTGGCTAAACATCCTGAAAGAATATCATGGCTTTTTAGCGGTTCGTGTGATGGTGAATTAAGAATATGGGATGTTGCAGCTAGAAGACACTTGAAGACTATTCAAGCGCACGATGGGTACATCAGAGGTGTGTATTTTATTGCTATAAGTTTGAAAATCCTGATCCTAATCAAACTTCCATCAAAGACGTAAGATTACTAGACAATAAAACTGAAAATTTATCAGGAAACGCGAGTGTGGCGGGGTGCAACCCTGGAGGGGAGGGTAGAGATTGATTTTTTCTTTGGGGGGGGGTGAAAACAAAGACATTATATTTTTAGAGTACCTGTGTTCCAGAGGGAGGTGTGCCTCTGGATCAGTCTAGAGAAGTAAAGCAACCCCCCATCATGTTCTGTGCAAGGAAGGAAGAACCCGAGATTCAGACTTTAATGCTCACAGTTTAACTTACTGGACTGGCTTGGCCATGGGCCCATTTTATACCTCCATTGATATAGATTGAGATTATTTGCATGATTTTGATTCAAACGAGGTGCAGCATGCCAACACTTCTGGGTTTTTTTTTGCTGTTGGAGGGAGGGGCTGGAGGCTTTTGATTTTATGCCTATAGTAATACGGGTTGAAATACTTGCGTAAGTCTTCCTCATTGTTTAACATTCTGCTAAAACATTTGGAAAGCACTAAGTACAGCTTGGACCCAACTTGTTTATTGTGTACACGGGATCGGGACTTGGGTCGTTTTTGTACCTATTTAGGACCTAGCTTTTTGTTGCATTGAATCAAGCCTTCCGGTTTTTGATTACGGTGATGAGATTATGCGAAAGCGCCTCCGTAACAATCCAAACAAGGAGAAGAAAGAAGAATGGCCCATTTTGGATCAAATCAGGACTTCAGTCTTATTTAATCAGAGCATCCAACTTTTTTCCGACTATTTGCCTGAACAGTGAAGGAATCAACCCCTTGAAATTCCCTAAAATGGTGCATTTTATGTACTAACTTTTGTATGAAAAGACTAATGTGGCATTCTCGGATTACCTGAACAAGGACTACTGACAAGCGTTACAAAAAGAAAAAAAAATATAATTCCGTTTTCAAAAAAAAAAAAATATATAAATCTGTTCATAAGTTCATTTTCATGCCAGAGGCCAACTTTCTTTTATCACTACTTAGAGAGAAACAAAGATTAAGCTCTAATTGTTTTCTCCAATGAGAGACGTGTTAAAGTTATGGAAACACATTGATCCCATCCCTTTGCCTCAGTTTCAGAATTGGAAAATGAAATAATAGAGTGAACCAAAATCATTGTTGCAGCAGAAGCTCTAATGGTTGCAAGAGCCGCCTTGAAGTGGCCGAAATTTGAAACCTGTCTAGTGACATGGAACACTATTTTGAAAACAGTAGTTTTTGTTAAAATAATATTCCAACTGAAAATGATTTGTACTTACATGAAGAAATCTTTAAGAAGTTCAAAAAGAGCAGGAAACCGTTCAAAAATTGAAGTCGAATTGAAATAAATCGTTATTTATTGAAATCGCTGCTGTCGAGAACCTTTGACTATGGGGTTCGAAATCCATCCACCTTGAGCAATAAGGAAAATTACATTTTTGCAGAGGTGGCACTGATATGTCTCATTTTTTCCCGGTGGCCATCTTATCGAACCAGTCATTGTAGATTAGAAAACAACGAAAAGGCTCATTAGAATGGAAATGAAAATATTCAATGCCACGCTTTAATGCGAAATAGATGGCGTTGCAAAAGTGTCGTTTTTGCCAGTTGGTTTTGCAAAATATATATTTTGGCCCAAATAGGGTCAAACTGGCAGAGGATATAAACTCTGAGATGAGTGATTTGTCATGGTCTAAACCATTGACTAGAGGCTTAGAGTTCCGCTTCCTGAAAACCGAGGAATATCGTATTTTACCCTGAGTATCCTAACTTTTTTTAAAGAAGATCTACTAAAGGCGGTACCAAGTCAAAGTGTCAGGGAAAGTAGTCACACAGAAAAAAAAGAGTATTGGTGACACAGCCGAAATTTGAAAGAGGCTTTCTAAGGATTTTAAGTCTTTTTTAGATGGGTAAGGTGTTAATAATATAATTCAATATAATTATAAATGAATTTTTACCAAAAATCATGGTTACCGAAAATCCTGTTGTTTAGCCATTCATTTCGGGCAAAAAGGAAAGCAGGGTGTCCTTGAATGGGTTAAGAGCACATGAGAAAAAATTTAAAGGAAATTAGATTTCCATGGGAGGGAGTAAGGAGTTAAGCTTTAAGCAGATTGGGTGAAGGAGTAATTGTTGGTCTCCGGAAAGATTTTTCAACTGAAAGGAAGGAGCAGCATTAATACTTAGAACGAACAGAAATTATTCCATATATGAGGGGGGCGCCCCTTCCTCAGACTTTGATCTTTATGCTCAAGTCTCAAAACTCTTTAAAAATACTTCTCATTTAAATTTAAAGGCCCTTGTATTTCAGGATTCATTCTTAAAAAAATTGGAACACAAAGTCAGACTTTAACGTAAAGAGCGAGGAATGAGAAAGGGGGTCCCCGTCATATACGGAATAATTTCTGTTTTTTATGTTTTATGTTTTAAGTCCCCTTACTCTCAGTTGGAAATTTTACATTGTATTTAATTTCTGACTGTTTTTCGAATAAGGTTTGTACCCTCCCCCCCCCCCTCTCTCTGTGTAAAATACCTTCGGAAAATTTCCTTCCTGTAGAAAATTCTCCCCATGGAAAATCCCCCTCCCCAAAAATGTCTGAATATGTCCCAATAACAAATACTATGTGTAAACAATGGGCAAATTGCATAGCTTAAATCCCTTTCACCGTGTGCTGTGGGGGGTCATATCATTTCCAGAGGCATTTGATTTATGCTGAATCAAAAAGCTATCTCAAAATCTTGATCAGATATCTTTGGGGGAAGGAGGGTGTGGAAGGGGGGCCTCTTCCAATCCTCTAAGAACAGTTGTGTGATACGGTCACCTTTGGTGAAAAATACAAAACAAATAAACGTGCATCCGTAATCTTGTTTCTGGCCAAAAAAAAAAAATACTAAGTTCCACATTTTAGTAGATAGGAGCTTGAAACATCCACAGTAGGGGTCTCATATGCCGAATCAAATGGTGCGATTTTCATTAAAAGCCTTGACTTTTTGGGGGTACTTACTTCCTGTGTCGAAAATCTGACAAATTTTATAAGGCTCATAGCTTTGATTACTACCAATAAACTTGATGTGATTTATATTTTTAGAATTAGTATAAAAATTCAATTCTTTTGATGAATTAATTGTTATCAAAGTTATTTTTTTTAGAGTTTCACTTACTCTGGTTCGAGTCGCTTCTTACATACAGTTCGTTACCACGAATTGTTTGATTAGTAGTAGTGGCAGCTGAGGACTGCTATTAGTTATATAGGTGGAATATTATATTAGTTTTTTTTTTATCACTCTTTTGGTTAAAAAGACCCATGCATATTGGAATTGTTTTGTTCTTGCTAAATGGAACTGCAATAATTCAAAGGACAGAATAATTTTAAGGTCTTAAAATTGTTTTCCAGAATGCAATATGGTCTCTTTTTCCACAACGAAATAGTTCGAAAGAGTAGCTTTGATAACAATTTTGCTGTTTTGTAACATGTATGGAAAATTTTTCTTTTCCAAACAACTTATTCTATAATAATAGCCAAAAACAGAACAAAAAATTTCAGTTTTTCCACTGGACTGTCAAATTTATGCTGATTAAAATGTCACTTTTCAAATTCTGGCAGTTTTGCGGCCTAGAAGATCCGAGACAGAATGACAACCAAAGTGGGGCTTTACTAGACTTGACTCTCTAATCTTTGAAAAAAGCCGAGTGGTTGTTTATTTCTTGACCCTTAGCTTATTTGTTAAATTGCTGCTTAAGTCTAACCCAAAATATATTATCACAAACAGCTATTTACCCTATCATTCAGAGTAATTCCTTGGCATTTAAAATCTTGGCATACCTGAAGAATAGTAAAGATAGGAGTATTAGCAATAAGAGCGGCAGTAACTCCTGGGCTGGATGCTTTTTGTAAAACGTAAATGTTACTTACACAGGCTGGATACTTTTTGTAAAGCAAAATGTTTTTGATTTTCACTTTATAATTTTATCAACTGATATTTGATGACTGATAAGAATAGTTATGGTTAGAAGAGCCGTTTTATATAGTAAATTAATGGATTATTTTTGACGATTAATTTCTGGCCCTCTTGTTACGCAGAGTAAAAACATCTCCATGGTTATCATGGTTACATTAATAGCTGCAACCTAGTAAAGAGCGAACATTGGGGGAGGACTCAGTTGAATGGAAGTTGAAATAGCTAGTGCTCTTTTTAAGTAACCACAGATATTGGGTTACAGCAAAGAGGCGTTTCCTGCCATTTTATGCCACAAAACATACATGCTTTCATAACCTGTGCCACAAAACAAAACATACATAACGAAACATTATTTTTTTTTCTAAAAGTGGGCTAAAATGACGGGAAATGCATATTCTAAAAGAGCCCATCGATTCTTTGTGGTCTAAAATCCTAAACGGTTCTTTCTTAAAAAATACGGGAAATATTTTTATTGCATTGTTAGTGTCCTTTTCTTTTTTCCGCCAGGGTTAGCGGGCTACTATCGTATCGAAGAGAGAAGTTTATTTGCTCATTTAAGAGCTATTGCTCGTATCTGTGTGTTTCTTAAAGGTTTTCTTATTAACTCCACTCTAAAGTGCCATATGGCACTTAATTGTTTATTGAACTTGTTCAAAAGTTGTTTAAATAAAGTTTAAAATGCTCACGTTTCTAATAAAATGCATTAGTAAAATCTCTGTTTTTAATCATTAAGTAGTAGTTGTAATAGGAAAGCAGTAGTTGCAATAGCAATCGTAGTCGTGGAAGTAGCTAAAGTCAGAGCAGTAGTGGGGGGATAACCATGATAGGAATAGTAGTATAGTGGTAGAAATCTTAATGGACGGAGTTATCATTCTGAGAGTTATTATATTACTGGTAGCAACAGTTGTGATAGTACTAACCGTAATAGTAGTGATAATTATAGTAGTACCAGCTGGCGGTAGGATTGTTCATTTTAAGAGTTTGTATAGTAGGCATGGTTGCGGCTGGAGTAGTCTTAGCAGTGATAGAGTCATTGTAGGAGTACTCCGACTCTTTCAAGTACAAGGTGCTGCTACCGGGCTGTATGTATCATGCTGCTCTAGGAGGCTCACTTTTAGCAATTTTCAGCTATTCCTGGCCAGAAAAGTTGTCTTGAAATTTTACATAATGCCATGGGGACACAAAGAGTAGGCGAATCCAATCAGTTTTATAACCAAAACGTAGCCCTAAATCTCATAATTTGAAATTATTTTTGTCCCCTCCCAATTTTCTAAAATCGTTTGTTGTATAATGTTATGAGTCAAGAAAAAAGTATTTAGGCGACATACCTCCTCACTAAATCTAGGCGACCACATAGACCATGATCACACAAAAAGGCCGCAAATCACCTAGTTCATTAGGATAAGCTTAGAATCCTAAATATAACAGGATGATTTTTTGGCCTACTAAGTTTTGGAAGATGATAGCCAGCAGAAACAAGTGCAATGAACTGTAATTGATCCCATTCAAATAAAAAATAAATTTTTGATTAACAAAAGTGTTGCCTTTAAAAACGTCTAAAACTCAATAAACAAACCAGATAGATTGCTACAATTCGGTTTTGGCTTGCATTTAACCAATTGGAGAGAGAATATCGTCGCCATGGTGCTATAGTGACTGAATTTGTCCATTGACTATCCAGGACTATCCTGAAGGACTATCCATTGAAACATGTATAAGAATATCAAAAATTTATCTTTATATAACTGGATGAAATAGGTTAGATTAATCTGTGTTGCTATTACATAGTTTGAACTTAATCTCTTCTAATCAACAGAAGATCATTGATACTAATAAGCTATTCAGAAAAAAAGACTGTTTAGGTACCGATTTAACCAAGTCTGCAAAACGGACAGTATCTTACTGTATGAAACAATGTCTTTAAACTCAAAATACAATTCTTCCCCAAAGGACAAGAAGGTGATGTTGGGTATAACTATGGGCATTCAGCTAGAGTCAATAGTCACCAAAAGTTTATAAGGACTTTTTATGGCTCAAACACTTGGATTTTAATGGTTTTATCATGGTTGCAGCAATAGCTGCAACCTAGAATGAGCTCGGACCACGGCCCATAATAACCAAAAGTTTAAAATCTCCTTTTGAAAAAAAAACTGTCTAGCGGGGAGAAAGCCATTTGTTGCTCATTCAACAATGGTAACTACATATTAGCTTGATTAATCTTAACAGTAAAATTTCATACAAACATATGGAAATTTCGGAAAGAGCCTGAAACCTCCTGAAAATGGTGTTGGACCGCAACAAAAAGTAAACCATTGGAATCGCCATGCTCGAAAACTCTATACAGGAGAACTACAGCCCCCACCTTGAACAACAAGGAAAATAACTTGTTTTCACGAGAAGCACTGATATGTTTAAGTAAAAAAAGAGATTGTTTGCCACAGCAAAGTCACGTTTTCTCCCACTTTGTTCCACTAAACATCAGTTTCTGCCAAAGAGGGCCAAAATGCCAGAAAATGGAAATTTTAAGATAACCAGTCGCTTTTTCATGTTCTAAAATCCTGAAAAGGAGGTCTTGTGACCCCCCCCCCCCATTTTGACTAACCAGAGTAAAGTGGCGCTTTCTGCCATTTTAAGTTACAAAGCATCAATTATAACCTAAAGAGAGTCGACGTGCCAGGGAGAACAAATTCTAATAAACAATTGATTTTTAATTGTCTAAAATCCTTGATGTGGGGTTTTGAGCCTCCCCTCCATCTTGAATGACGAGGAAAGTAGCCTGTTACTACCAAATTGAATTTAGAGACCCCTGGAAATTGAAAGCCATGGGCATAAATATGCAGTTAAATACGCAAGACTGTGCGTGTTTTCGCAGGATTTAGATCAACCAACAGGCCTTGGAAACTAACCGTAAATAAAAAACAATATGCTGCCGTATAGTTAGTAAAGTTAAAATTTTATTTTTCTGCTAGTAGCAGCAGGATACCATAAGATTGCAGACAGATTGGCTAATGGCTCTACACAAGTTACCGCCTCTTAAAAATTCGTCTTAATAACTTTCGTTAAGAGCCGTACTGCCATATTGCAGTTTTCTGGAGGGGAAAGCATAACGATGGCACTAATCTTATCTACACGATTGAACAACTTCAACGGGAGGTTTACAGTCCTCCCTCTTGTATCCCTCTCCCCCCCCCCACCCCCTTAGTAAGTGAATGCTGAAAAAAGCGCACTTTGAAATAACAGCTTCCTAAAGAATCAAATACAATTTGTTTATTTTCATTTTCGTGAAAATATTTAATTATTTATCTGGAAATTTCTAAGGCTGGCGAGACCAACATGGCCCTCAGACTCTGTCTACGTGACAGAGTTGCATATATCTTGTGCGAAAATTTAAGGGATGTAAGAAATAAAGCCTATTTGTAACGCCCTTTAAAAATTCATGATGACTTGTTTAGTTTTTTGCTTAAGTTACACGCAGATGCTTTTGTAAGGTTTATTGTATATGTTAAAAAAAGATAAAATGAGCCAAAACTAATTTTAAAAGCAGAGTTTTTCTTACGGAAGTAATGAGCGAAATTGAAACTTAAAACGAACACAAATTATTGCTTCGCAGATTACGCAAGATGTATCTATGAAACTAGGTCATATAAACTGACCCGATATTTTTCACTATCTGCAGAATTATAGAAACTAGCGCTTTACTGAAAACTGAGCAACTTTTTTTTTTTGAGAATTATAGTTGTATTTAAAAGTTATCGGTATTATGGTTGATATTTACCGATGCTCTGTAGATCTATAATAGAGCCTTATGAACTAGTGCTTTATTTTGTGCAGGCTACTTAAGTTTCAATTTCACACTTTATTTTCGTTGGATGGTCAATCCACATACATCATTCTTTCCTCTTGTTTCATTTTTAAGTATTTTTATGGACTCCTCATTAACTTCTTCAAATAATTATATCTCTTAAATTCTAAACTATGTAATGAATCTGGTGTTTCTTTTTCTATCAGAAATAACATAGATATTTTCATTCCTAAAACTATAACCATAAGATCGGATTTTAATCCAGTTTTATGCTGCGCCTCCATTTCGTATTCCCTACCAGTTCAGTTTTGGCTATGTCATTTTTATGGACAGTTTAAAAAAGAGCTAACCGATCACCGCTTATGCCGAGAGAGTTAGCTCTCTCCTCCCTTCTCTTTTTCCCGTCTATCTTTCCTTTTCAATTTGTTTAATTCATTTATTTTGATATGCATAGTAGTTTTTATTGTTGTTGTTTAATTCGTTTCTTCTTCTTCTTGTCCTTCTGTTCGATTTTATTGCTATTATTTAATGTTATGTTTAGTCTCCCACTCTCACAGGCCAAAGCGCCTTTGTGGGAGTCTAAAGTTTTGTTAAATAAAATTCTCCGTTTCTTTTAAATAAATTGATTGATTGATTGATCGATTGATAGGAACAGATTGAAAAGAACAGAACTTATCCCGTATATGAAGCGTTTGCCCCCCTCTTCAATATTTTGCTCTTCACGCTTAAGTTTTTAGCAATTTTACAAAAGCGTTCTATTCTAATTCTGTTTCAGGAGTCGTTCTTACAAAATTTTAACAAACAATCAAACTTTATCGTAAAGAGCAAGGTATTGAGGAGGGGGCAACCCCTTCATTTACGGAATAAAACCTGTTCGTTTTGATTTTTAATGTAGCTCCTTACTTTCAGTTGAAAAATCCTGGTTTTTTATTTAATTTCTGATAGTTTTCCAAATAATGGCGGTAAATCTGGCTCATCCTCTAAAAAATTCCCTCCCCTCACGGGAAAATCCTCTAAGGAAAGTTCCTCTCACGGAAAATACACCCATCCCCCGTAAAATTTCTTCCGGACGATTCAGCCAGACAAATTCTCCTTAGCATACTTTCATTTGGAAAACACTAATTTCTAATCGTTTTTCCGATTAATTCGGAAATCCCCCCCCTTCTGTGGAAATTTTTTCCCGTGAATCCAAACCCACTGAAAATTGTCCACGGACAATTCCCCCGGAACATCTACATAACATTGAGTTGGTAAAGAGAAAATAAGAGACAAATAAAAAGAATTCCTTTGGGAATTCTGTCAAATCCCCCCAGTGTAAGTTTCCCCGGGAAAGTTCACCCCCGGAAGTTTCTATCCCAGTGGAAAATTCTTTCCATGGAAACCCACCCAAAGCACAAAATCCCACCCGAAAAATACATCTACTTCCCAATAACAAATACTATACGCCAACAACGGGCAAATTTCATAACTTACAACCTTTCCCCACAGGCCGGGGGGGTCATGTTACCCCTAAAGCCATAGTTATTGGACCTTTCAACTATGCTGAAAAAAATGGATGTATCAAAATTTTGATTGGACGAATTTGGAGGAAAAGGGGCCTTGGAGGGGAGCTAATCGCTCTCCAATCATTTTGTTCACTTGAAAAGGTCACTAGAATGTTTTATTTCCGTTCGAATGCACCTTGTTCAACACGATCACCCCTGGAAAAAAAAACAACAAATAAACAAGAATCCGTGATCTTTCTTCTGGTAAAAAAAAATTGCAAAATTCCACATTTTTGTATATAGAAGGTTGATACTTCTTCGGTAGGGTTCTTTAATACGCTGAATCTGATGGTGTCATTTCATTCCTTGACTTTTAGGGGGTGTTTCTCCCCTTTTTCGAAAATCAGGCACATTTTCTCCGTCTCGTAGCTTTTGATGGGTAGCATTAAACTTGATAAATCCTATATATTTGGATTTAGCATAACAAGTTGATTCTTTTGATGTATCTAATGATATCAAAATTCCATTTTTTAGAATTTCGGTTACTATTGAGCCGAGTCGCTCCTTACTTACCGTTAGTTACCACAAACTATTTTGATATATCATTATTAATTATCAAACAGTTCGTGGTAACGAACTGTAAGTAAGGAGCGACCCGGCTGAATGGTAACCGAAACTCTAAGAAACGGAATTTTGATACCAATAGATACATCAAAAGAATCAGATGCTGATTTCAAATATATAAGCTTTATCAAGTTTAGTTTTACCCATCAAAAGTTACGCGCCTGAGAAAATTTGGCTGATTTTAGAAAAAAGGGGAAAGATCCCCTTAAAAATTATAAATCCTTAATGAAAATCACACCATCATATTTAGTGTATCAAAGAACCCTACTGTAGAGGTTTCAAGCACCTATCTACAAAAATGTGGAATTTTGTATTTTGGGCCAGAAGAAAGATCATGGCTGCATCTTTTTTTTTCCCCCATGGGTGATTGTATTAATCAAGTGGTTATAGAATATCGCGAGAGGGCTCTTTGGAACGGAGATTAATAGTTATATTGCCATTTTTAGGAGACTGAAAAATTCGAGGGCAACTAGGCCCCCTCCCACACTCATTATTTCCCCAAAGTTACCTAATCAAAATTTTGAAATAGCCATTTAACTTAGCATGGCCAACAATGGTATAGCTATTTTTTTTGGGATACCTTTATCCCCCGAAATCCCCGGGGGGGGAGCTGAAAGTTATGAATTCTACCAAATGTTAACTTATAGAATTGGTTATTGGGAAGTATACAGACATTTTCAGGGGGATTTTTTCTGGTAGGTGGGGGGTCGGGGGTTGAATGGGAGGATCTTTCCATGAAGGAAGTTTTCATGGGGGAAGGGACATTGCTATGAAGGGGGCGCCGGATTTCCCACCATTATTAAAGAAAAAGATCAGAAATTAAATAAAAAAACAAGTTTTTCAGCTGAAAGTAAGGAGCAACATCAAAACTTAAATCTAACAGAAAATATTACGTATATGATCGGGTTCACCCCCTAGTCAATACCTCGTCTTTAAGCCAAAGATTTTTTAGTACTTTTATAAGAGCTATTTATTCTAATTAACGGGCTTTGTGATTAAGGGGTCATTTTTTAGAATTGGAACAAAATTCGAACTTTAGCTTAAAGAGTAACTCTAGGTTCACACAGAAGCAGTTGCTGCGATAGGCAATATTCGTCAATTGCATCGATGAGCAATTTTAGTCGCCGTTATGTTCACACAGGATTTTTACGTCGTCCAACTTTTACCCGCAAATATTCAAAATTAAAAGAGCATGGTTGAAATGGATCAGAATGATGTTTCTTCTTACTCACTTCTTACTGTATATCCTGGTTCTACTGGACAGTACCTCTGCACTCTATACTGTAATGGTAGCTAATATGCACCTTTACCATGTAATAAAAATAAGGTAATAGACCTCAGTTCTATTTTTTCTTGTTATGACTGATCAGAATGCTTAATTGGTTGTCAGCACATCAAGAACAAATAGCCTAGGTTATCTTTGTCTAAATTAACAAAATAGAAGCAACCCCTATGGTGAAAGTGCAGAGATACTGTCCAATAGAGCAGGATGTACAGTAAGAAATAAGTTGTTAATATCCTGCTTCTACTCAGAAGCACCTAGGCCTATGCTCCTTTAGCCCAATAGACTGAATAATAAACAGTAGGAAAAAAGTGATTTTATCAGGGGTCTCTGCAACTTTACTGTGCCATATTACATGCCTTTCTTGCAACTGCAGTAACAAAAAAAGGTGGACCCACACTGACATAGGCTAATGGTTCTCACCTGGTAATCCTGTCGCTCTAGACACCTGCTCCCATGCTTTCAGGACCAAAACTGCATTTTTATGTCCCTTTTCCTTCTTTTCATAAATAATTTTATTAAATTGGACAGCCATAATTAACTTCTCAGTTTGATCTTTTTCATTTGTTTCTCCCATCGTTGCTGTTGTTTTGAAAAAATTGCTGGAAAAATCGGTCAGTTGCCCCATAAAAGTTGGATTTTTTCAAATCTGGGTAGTTGCTTGACGAAGCAACTAAAATTGCCAAAGTTGGCAACTAAATTATGGCGACGGGCGAATTTCGCTCCTGTGTGAACCTGGTATTGACTAGAAGGCGAACCCCCTAATATACGTATTAAAAATCAATAAATATAGGAGTTCGTTACGTAAGTTAATTCGTAAGTTACTTATATTATTACTAATAAAAACGTTCGTAAATAAAATTAAACAACTTTCGAGAAAGCCATTTAACCAAAAAAAAGTAAAATTAATATGAAAATTTTGTTTTAATTATTCATGTACGGTGAGCCAAAATACAAACCTGCATTAATTCAAAAACGCTCAAAAATTAAATAAAAAAAACAAGTTTTTTTTAACCGAAAGCAAGGAACGACGTTAAAACCTAAACGAACAGAAATTATTCCGTATATGAAAGGGGATGTGCCCTCCTCAACACCTCGCTCTACGCTAAAGTTTGACTTTCTCACATCTCTTTTTCTTAAACAATAAAAAACTTTAACGTAAAGAGCGAGGCGTTGAGGAGGGCACAGCCCCTTTCATATACGGAATAATTTCTGTTCGTTTTAGGTTTTAACGTCGTTCCTTACTTTCAGTTAATTTTTTTTTTTTTTTTTATTTAATATCTTATAAGGAGGACATGCACTAGCATGCATTTTGGAATGATAAAAATAAATGGCTAGTAATTGATAGCAAATGACAGGACTTTTGGACCTGTAGGAAAATGCTCCGTTTTTGGATGTCTAAAAAGATGTTTGGTGATGGGGCCAAGGAATCGTCATATATCTTGTGATTTTAGTCCAACTTCAAGTCTAAGCTGGTACAATTTGAGCCTGTCTGCTTGTTTCGGCGGAGCTATCTATTCGATTGCAGCGGATATCTCTGTTAATGCGGATTGTGGACAAGTCTGTTGTATCAGGTTTCTATATGTAGTATCTCAAAGGGTCGATGAAATGAAGCTACTTGGGGGATCGCTTAAGTTCTAAAATTTTATGGTAAGAATAAGTCGATGCTATTTAAAAAAAAAAAAAAAAAAAAAAAAATGGAATTGCAGTCAGTGAAAGTTCTTTTAACGTACCGTCCCTCTTTGTCGTATTGCTGCCTTGTATGGCATTTTGTTCTGCCATCCTAGGAATCTGACTCATTACAGACAATTCAGTTTAGGGGCATTCAGTTTAATGCTTGCATCTGGGGAGCCTAAAGTTCTCTGTTTGGGGATTTTAAGCTTGGACACTTTTGTTACCGCCGTCAGGTTGTCTGCAAAACTCTTGGATTATTAAATCTTATATCCATTTTGAATCAACTTATTCGCCGAAATACCCTTCCCCCTTTTATTTCCCTTGTCAAGTGACAGCACCTTTTCCCACAGTGCCAAGTGGCAGTGAAAATTCATACATTCTAGCCCCAGGTAAAAACTACACCTGACTTTCCAAGGTATACATACATGTTCCAAAAATCTGGCCTGAGGTCCCCACTTGGTTTAAAAAAAAACGATAAGTTTAGACCCTTATCGTTTTTCGTGAAAAACTGAAATCGGCTGTATAGGCCGAAAAAATAGACAAAACCATGTTTTTGCTCCCGCAATATAACTGGTCTTAATCAATATCAAATATTTTTTTTTACTGAAAGTAAGAAACAGCATTAAAACTTCAAACTGACAGAAATTATTCCGTTTGTGAGGGGGGGGGGGGGGGGGCGCCCCTTCATCACTCCCTCCCTCTTCACGATAAAGTTTTTTAGCACGCTATCAAAAACTTTTTATTCTGGTTAGGAGTTTATGTTTCAGGAGTTTTTTCTTATAGAATTGGGGCAAAAAGTCAAAGTTTAGTGTAAAGAGCGAGGTATTGAGGAGTGCAATTAATACCTAAATATCCCAACTCTCACGGAGCCTTCAGATAAATGCAAAATGAGGTTTGGAGAGGGAGAGGGGTTAAAAATTGATATTTAATCCTTTTTGATTCCTGGAAAACTTTCAGGGAAGTCCATGCCAGAATATCAGAAGATCAATCTTTCTCATCAAAAAGTCCATGCGTTGAGGAAAGGGAGTTAAAAATAAAATCAATTTATGTAAAACCCCTATCCGTTTTGCGCCCCTCGTTTTCATTTATATTCGTAGATTCTCGTGGAAACAACGATTCCCATTTTTTAATCCATTTTGAAAACAACTTTTTCAAAAAGATCATGTTTATTATTCCCAACTTTTTAGTCTTCTTTAAGACTAAAAGAATTCGTACCGAATCAGGACTTGGCTCGTGATTACACTGAGTCATTACTTCTCTTGTTTTTCCACTGAGTCCGTCTACAACTTAGAGTTAGTGTTCTATACCCCGAGCAAAGAAAGCGGGAGGAGGGAACAAAAGCTAGTGATGCTGACTCTTTTGTTAGTTTAAGGAATATGTAAAATCAAGGAATATTTAAGGAAGATATGTAAAATCAAGTGCGTGTCTGTGCTGCGTACGTACAGTTTTTGCTAACAAGGTTAAAACCGTTTTGGGTATTTGATGATATCCCGACAACACTCTGTTTTCGCTCTGTAATAAAACCGGTTTCTCTCTGTATCTGTGAACTTGCATATAATCAGCTTAGCCTGAGCGAGATAAAATACTATGCAGCTATATTTTAATTAAACATTTAATATATAGAGGTGGTTAGGTTAGGTATTTAATATGGTTAGGTTAGGCGCTCTGGGCGGCCTGCTTTCAATAATTCATTTAATGAGACGTACAACTCTTTCTGTCCTCTAAAGATCATTGAACTCTGCTTTATGCTTCTTTTTTTCAGCTTTTTGTGGCCTACTTTTGAATTCTGTGTTGTAGTTTTCATAATTGTGTTACTAAAGTATTATATTTTCATCATATTTTGGTATATTTCATTATGATTAATATAACCTCACTTATTGAGTGTGGTCGGGATATCACACAAGTACCCTGCTTTGTTTTATTATTGTTCCATTTCCATTGGCAGTTTGCGAATAGAAGGTCTCTCTTTTATTGATTTTATTTTGTTGAGTTTTGTATCGGTATCTTCCAGGTGTATCAGATCGAGTGTCAATAATCGATCGAAGACCAGTATTGGGCAAGATTATTCCTCTTTCCTATATGACGTATAACTCTTTTTCCGTCCTTTAAAAATCATTGAACTCTGCTCTATGCTTGTTTTTTCAGCTTTTTGTGCCCTACTTTTTTTCTTTACATTGAAATGGCCGAATAATGTAATATGTCTAATGTGTGTGTAAGACCCAAATGAATGTTTTGATAAATGACTAAGGTTTTGTTGTATGACAGTTCTTGCTATACCTTGGAAGGTCGACCTGTTTTTAGTGTGATTTGATCATATATTTTTTTCGTATTCGCTCTTGTTCTATTAAGCAATGACACGGCTCTTCATCGGAAGTTCATGGTCGCCAAAAATTTTTAGCTTCTTTTTTTCTGTTTTGAGTTTGTTACATTCAAAAGTGTATGTGTTACAGGAGGTCTAGTTAATTCTTCCGGGTTTAATAGATTAAATACATAGTTGCATTCATCCTTGCACACTGGGAGGAATCCTTTGAAGATCGGTCCAAAAGAGCTCTTAGCTACTTTTGGGCACAACAGCAAAGTTAATAAGACCTTTATCTAACGCATAGCATATATTAAATACGTAACCTAACCTAGGTACCTCCCCCCCCCCTAAACCCCAAAAAGCAACAGTTTAAATATTGTAAACGCGGTAAGAAATTACGCTTTGCAATCCATTCTCTCTTGCAAATACCCGTTTGACGGGTTTCGTGTCTGCATTTTTTATACAGTAGCCTATATAGCGGTGGTGCCCGTATAATTCATAAGTATCTCGAAAGGGATTAAATATCAATTTTTCCCCCTCCCCCTCTCCAAAACTCATTTTGCATTTATCTGAAGGTTCAGTGAGAGTTGGAATATTTGAGTATTAAATGTACACTTTGAGGCGTTTGCCCCCCCCCCCCCCTGCATACAGAATGATCCACCGCCCCTTCTGCATAATAGCTGTTGCGCAAAAATACATCGCTAAGCATAATTACATAAAAAATCGAAAGTTATCATTTATCTTGTATAGATTACATGACTTTTCATGGACGAATGCGCCACCATGTGGCATTACTTCATCTGAAATTGGGAAGCTCAGAATATAAATTTTTCATTTTGTAATTTGTTTGGCTATCTCAGAATTTCCAATCGATAGCAACTTGGTCCTATTTGGGGTAAAATCGTAGTTTAGTGCCACAAAATGGCAGAAAACGCCACACGATCTTTTTGTTTCTAAAAGGGTGCTAGAACTTATAGTTTCCGTTCGAATGAGGCCTCTTTCCCCTCGCTTCTGGTGTAGATGCGCTGCGATAATTAGAATTTTTCCTTTTAAAAATTACTAAAACCCTGAAAATCCACATATCTGTTCCTGAACTGGCGGCCTTGTGTATCATGGTATGTTTGATAAATAGAAAATAAAGAGTAAATGTGTTTCTTTTTTCATAAACTTTGCAATTACTTAATCTCTTATACCGTGATCTTACACATCCTTAAGAAGAGGCTGCTGAATGTTTGCTAAAAGCTGACTAATTATGCACAATATTTGGCTATTTATTAGAAATCCTGTCCAAATCCTCCTGGGCGTGTGCTTTCTTGCTGCCAAGGGTGCGAAAACTGCTTCTAAGTCCTCCTTGGGCTCACATTGTTTTTAAATCGGGTCGTAAGACCATTAAGCATTTCGCGTTCTGCACTTACCCCCCCCCCCTCAGTTTTTTAAGGACGAATAGTATGAAAATAACATGCATTCAGAAAGTTCTCGTCGTTTACAAATTTAGATCCAACTTGATGCAGGCGAAAAGGACCATTTAATATAGACAAAAGATCTATGAGAAATTTAAATATAAAGCTCCAAATTAACCTTATTCAAACTACGTCTGATAAAGCATCTACTTTTACCACGCAAAGTTGGGCTATCTGTTGAGAGAAAAATTGCAAAAGAAAGAAAAAGGTAGATGATCCTTTTTTTTCGTGAATTTTTTGTCTCTCAGAATTATAAATGTAAGATAACGGGCAAATCTTGTCCTCTAGCTTTAACTCAGGGAAAGACTAAAAAATTGCATCAGATCGAAGGTCTAAATTGAGTAAATCAGTATCGTAATCCCTAACTACGCTAAATTTTAACATAGATATGACGCAGATCCAGCAATTTGTTTCAAAATACTACAAGTATGAGCTAACTTATTCAGTGACTAAATCGATTTACGGTCTGAGACCCGCCACAATCCTCTGAAAAAAAGCCATTGTGGGCTCAGCGAGCACGTTTTTTGATCTGACTATTACATAGACTGAGAACGTGGTCAGAAGGCCTGCACCTAAAGGAACATTTATAAGCGTACTGTCGTATTCTTATACATTCGTAATCGTTGGCAATCTCAAAACCAATCTTCGTACCATTCTTTCTCGTGTCTCTCTTTGCAAACGTATCCGAAATCCAACTTGATGGTTTGGGACGAACCAATTCGATCTGCGGCCACAGCTCGGATATATTTTAAATTCAGGAATAATAAAAATAATAAATGACGGCGGGATTCCTTTTACTATTTCACGGTAATGTTTCTGCAGAATCTTCGTGCCAGCTAGAAACGACAGGTTTCAGAGAATTACAGAAATCAGAAACTACAGATTTCTCAAATGTTCACAAACTCCATTCTGGCGAACACTAGCAACTGGATAATGGCGGGATAGCTGGACTAAAATACATTAGGGCTTTTTGGATCTCTAATGGATTCCGGCAATATAGATAACAACAATAGTAGAGATGGCATTAGCCAGTTTCGAGGCTCTATCTCCCAACTGAGAGGCGAACACCGTCGAGAAGTGGGTGGAATATGTCTCGAACCCGTTAGATATTAATTTTAGTTGGATATGTAGGCGTTTATCCTTGAAGCGAGAGTAGAATAAGCTGTATCTAGTGTCACTAGAACTTCACTTGGGCTTTGGATAACAAATACCAGGATTTTGAAATCATTTTTGTTGCCTCACTTGATGAAATCTAGTGTGCCACTTAAATGGCTAAATCAACCCTTAGTTCCAGTTCGCTTCTGAAATAAAGCACCTGGAAACAGCTTGGACCCAAGCCACTTCTTCGCTTTGTAATATAAAAAAAAAACTACACAACAGACTTCTTAATTATCTTATCATTAACTCCTCTCTCAGTATATTTTTTGGACGAAATTTAACAAAGAAGAATGATTCAAATTAGCACCATCCCCTCCATACACAATCGCTAGCTAAAACACATCATACAGCAAAAGCCAAATATTGCAAAATGTTTATCGGTGAAAAAAAAAACTCGGTAAATTCACCGAATTAATGCTCACTGAACAAATAGATGGTACCAAGCGGGGTGCTATCATTTCGGTTAACCGTCATAACATCTGAAAAAAATTTATAAGTTTATATAATAGTAATAGGTATAAAATAGTTTAGAAACAAATTTCGGCTATATATTTGCATATCAGGGGGGTGGGGGTAAAGCATAGCATATATTAAATACGTAACCTAACCTAACCTAGGTACCTTTTCCCCCCTAAACCCCAAAAAACTAAAGTTTTAAAATTTTCGATGTTATGACGGTTCGAGGTTCTGACGGATTTTTTTGTCGATGTTATGACGGATTCTGCACTGCTCCTGATGGTTTGATGTTATGATGCCTTCCCGTACCAAGCTACTGTATCAGACTGTAATTAAATACTAATGACTGTTATATTTTAAGGTATTGCTTTCACTGTGGGGGGATCAGCATTTTATACCATTGGTGATGATAAGACAATTCGACGATGGAAGTGTGAAACGCCTTCAGAGGGAAATATTGAGGAGGTCGTGTCAACAAACATATCAAAGTCAATGCTACTTAGTATATCACATCACTGGCGGGATGCAAAATATGCCACTGCTGGCGAAGTGTGTCAGATTTGGGAAGAAAGTCGGGCCCAGCCAATTCGGTCTTTTACTTGGGGAGTTGACAGCTTGCATCAAGTGCGGTTTAATCCAATTGAAACAAATATTCTGAGTGCCTGTGCTAGTGATCGTAGTGTAATCTTGTATGATATGAGGGAGAAGAAACCCTTGAGGAAAGTAGTGATGAAACTTAAGTGTAATGCTCTTTCTTGGAATCCCATGGAAGCATTTACCTTTACAGTAGCCAACGAAGATTACCATTTGTACTCTTTCGATATGAGAAATTTAAATGCACCAATGAATGTGCATAAAGACCATACTTCAGCTGTAATTGATGTCGACTATTCGCCTACTGGAAAGGAATTAGTTTCTGGTAGCTATGACAAAACAATTAGAATATTTGAAGCGGATAAAGGCCATTCTAGGGACATCTATCACACTAAACGCATGCAACGGATTACTTGCGTTTTGTGGTCAAATGATGATAAATACATAATGTCTGGGTCTGATGAAATGAATATTCGAATGTGGAAAGCTCGAGCATCTGAGAAGCTTGGCGTTGTTAAAGAAAGAGAGCGTGCTGCCCTCAATTCTGCTGCTAAGTTGAAGGAGAAGTTTGCTGCTCATCCACAGATTAAACGTATTGCTCGACATAGACAAGTACCTCGTCATGTCTTTAACGCTAAAAAAGAACTTAAAGCAATGGTACAATCTCGAGCGAGAAAAGAAGCAAATCGTCGTGCCCACTCAAAACCAGGAGCTGTTCCTTATGTTCCAGAAAGACAAAAACATGTTGTCAGAGAAGACGAATAAAATTGTTTCTCATGTTTGTTTCTTTCTTTCTTTCTTTTAAAGGCAAGTTTTCTTTCGTAAATTCCAAAATAGCCTTAGTATGTGGATTAGATGAATTTATCAACTGAACAAAGAATTGCATACTGTATATAGCACGTGAACACAATTTTACGTATGACTGCTTCAGAACCTATTTTTTATTTTTGGGCTTTTCGTTTCTCCCCCTGAGTAACCTAGATTTTCGTTCTTAATTTCCAGTGAAAAAAAAAATCATGAGTTTACTTCTCATACAAATAGGTCCACAAACATCTGCTTCCTATTTTTAGAGGGCTTTCCTTGAGGATGGGGGAGGGGCCAAAAAAAAGAGGAAAACATCCATCAATGCAATAGATTATCAGAGTTCTCAGTAGTGGATATAGGCATTGAAAGTGTTTCTTCGTGGTTTTTTCTTTAACCTTGCAACATATTCCTTGCCTTCTCTTGCACTGATATTTTCGTTTTTGTGCTTAGCATTGATTTTCTCCAAAATTTTTGCACCGTATCCTTTTTTAACTCGAAATTTTCTATTCGGATGGAAATAGTTACATAAAATCCTGAAAGAAGAACATCTTTGATTATAAGTTGAAAAAAACTTGAAACGTTAATTTCCACGTGAAAGAAAAATGAATAGAATGTAGATGTCGCCCTGGGTTCGATTGAGGCCTAGGCTGAGGACCCCCTACCGTGTTTGACCACCCTTCACATATTTATACTGTCACCCTCTATAATGTGGTATGCATGTGAAGAATTATTCCAGCATCAATCGTATAGGCTATTCTTTAGGGTATCTGAAGGGTATAGGTTATTCTGAATGATATAGGTTATTCCTGTCATAAGATTCGTGCGGGGCATAGGTATAATAACAGGCCGAGGCGCCTGCATTAAATGCTCGAAGTTGAAGCTAAATTCAAAGAATAAAAAATCCATCAATGATGGAAAATCCCATGTCCTGCTTTTATTTTTACAAGTAATTATATATTACGCCTAATTTTTTTGCTACATATTATCAATGGAAATATTTATGAAAAATGGAACTCATCGTCAACAGTGCTGAGCTACAAAACTGATAATCATTAGAATGTAAGTAGTTTTGGTTATACGATTCCTATCAAAGCAACATTTACACGTGCAATCTTCCTCTATAGGAAATTAAATAAAAAGAGCTAGGTTTTTCAACTGAAAGTAAGGAGCAACATTAAAAATTAAAACGAACAGAAATTATTACGTATGTGAGGGGGTTCGGCCCCCAGTCAATACCTCGCTCTTTACGCTAAAATTTGAATTTTGTTCCAATTCTTTAGGAATGAACCCTGAATCACAAAGGTCGTTAAATTAGAATAAATAGCTCTTCTGAAAGTACTAAAAAAAAACTTCAGCGTAAAGAGTGAGGTATTGACTAGACGGTGAACCCCCTCATATACGTAATAATTTCTGTTCGTTTTAAGTTTTAATGTTGCTCCTTATTTTCAGTTGAAAAATTTTGTTTTTAAATTTAATTTCTGGTTGTTTTTCAAATAATACCGGGAAATCTTCATAGAAAATTCCCTTCCCCATGGAAAGATCCTCCCAAGTTTTTTTGGTCACTTAAAAAGGGCACTAGAACTTTTAATTTCCTTTCGAACGAACCCTCTCGCGATATTCTAGGACTACTGGGTCGATAAGATCACCCCTGGAAAAAAAATAAACACGCATCCGTGATCTTTTTTCTTGCAAAAAATACAAAATTCCACATTTTTGCAGATAGGATCTTGAAACCTCCACAACAGGGTTCTCTGATACGCTGAATCTGATGGTGTGATTTTAAGATTCATTAAGATTCCATGATTTTAGAGGGTGTTTCTCCCTTTTTTCGAACATAGGCAGATTTTCTCAGGCTCGTAACTTCCGATGGGTAAGACTAATCGTGACGAAATTTACATATTTGAAATCAGCATAAAAATTCGATTCTTTTGATGTATCTATTGGTATCAAAACGTTTTTTAGAGTTTCGGTTACTATTGATCCCCTTACCACGAACTGTTTGCCAAACGTTGATAGAAAGCAAAGATAAATTAAAGATAATTTTGTCTGGTGCCTCGTTGAAACATTTTTGAAGAGATTTGAATTTTTAAATAACATAGAGAGAGAGCAGGGGGGGGGGGGGGAGAGAAAATAACGTATTACACTTCACGTTACAATTCGAATTATTATTAGTAGGTTTTAGAGGATAAATTTGATTATTAATGTAATGGGAAACTAGCATAAATTATAAAATTTACGGGTTAGACATAATATAATGTTAGCAAAGAAAAGAGGATATGGCAAAAAAAAGCCACATCTGGGAAACAAATCCACGACTTCTATACTACTACTAACAACTCATTGCAATACCAAGCCGCTTGAGGTAAATAAGATACGCACTCCCCTCTACCCAAATATGTTCAAAGCTTTACTATTTAGTTCCTCCTATGAAGTTCTAATTCCGTCAAGATTCAGCTTGGGGGAATGAGTGTAAATTTTCAGGGGTGTTGAGGGGCAATAGTTGATCTCAAATTTTGACTTGGAGGAAGGGATAGAGGGAAATCAAAAGAAACCGTGCATCCAAACTGTTAAAATGCCATATCCGCAGCATCTCGGGAACGACTTTTTGGGATCTAGCTGTAAATTCTGAAGTATTGGGGGAGGGGATAAGGCAATAAAAATTTGTTTTGTGTTAAGAGGGAGGGAATGTGGTGGCCAACGAATGTGTGTTTCTGATCTGCCTAAAGGTTTGGCCCTATCTTCGAATCAATTCACGGTGATGTAGAGAGGGAAACCAAAAGGCAGTGTGCTAACCCAGGCTTTGAAAATATCGCATCTATAATATCATGGGAAGGGCTTGGGGGTCGATTAAAAATTTTTAGGGAGTGTTTGGTCTGGGCAGGGGGACTAGAATTTTTGCTAGGGAAAGGGATAAGAGCCGAAAAATATACTTGTTTCTTAAATGTTGGTTCGTCCAAAAAAGGACCGACAATCTTTTCTTAAAAACTTGAAACTTATTCCTATAAGCTATTGGGTGAAGGGGAACTTATGCAGAGGAATACTTCGAAAAAATTGTTTTGCCCGAAAATAGGCCCTAAGCTTTGTTGTAGTCAGCTAGGACTCGCAATACTTATGTTCAGCCCAGACTAAAAGATTTGGGACGCACCTAACTGGTCCTTAAATTTTGTCTCTCCAATCGGCTTGAAAATAACATTCATAAGTCACGTGGCACGATGTACTTCTATTCGTCAAAATTTTCCTATGCCTATCGTGACGTCAGAATGCTCCGGTAGAAACAGCTGACCGCATTGTACAGGTGCGAGGGCCTAGTAACACGATTTATTTCTTTTCATTATTTTGTCTAAGAGCCCTACTTCCTAGCTTATTTCTAGCAGACATACTATTAAGTATGTCCAAAGCAGCAATATAAGCATCAAACATAACCATCAAACAAGGGATTCCCTCATGGGTTCCTGACGCATGGCGACATAAAATTGCGTCAAGCATATTAGTTCTCTCCGTTTGAAACGGGGTGTGTCATGACGTCATTGGAGTCCAGAGGTGTGTTTCACGCAGTCTTGGCAACCATGTTCCCTTTAATAGAACCGGTAAACGCATTGCGTAGGTGTGACGGCTTGAGGGGTAGGTAGCTCCACTTATCTGACCCTTTAAAGGCGAGGGTGTGTACCGTGACGTCAGAGGACTGTCACATAAATTCAAAGAGGTGTGTCACATGACGAAACACGCGCTAGAAATCTTGCCTAGAGACAGGGGCGAAGGGCTAGGTGCTCCCCATATTATTAAAACTTGTGTATTATCTTGACCACATTCCAAGTAATCATGCCATAGCACCCGGGAATTTTGTGAGGACTGGAGTTTCGCCTAAAAATGCGGCACCTGGTCGTTGTCAAATCTTCTTCTTGCGCCGCCGAACCTGTGGAAGAAAGGAGTTGTCCGTATGGGCGTCATTGAAACCTCTGAGGGGTTACAACTTTTAAGGGTGTATACAAGATGGCGAGGGTGACCTCGGCCCTAAAAAAACACCAAAAACTTCAGATTTTCGATTCATATGAATAACAATCAACTTTACCATCCTGCCAAAATTCTGTAAAAAAAAAACAGTTACTGAAAGTAAATTGCATAGAACGAATGCTGATCAAAAATTTTCACTAAATTTTTCGATGTTGTTTAAAATTGAAATTAAAGTCCAACATTTTAATTCTCAAGCAAAAAAAAAAAAAACACGAAAAGACCTTACAAATACTCCTAGTATTTACCAATAATAAAACCCCGTCAATTAAAAGCGAGCAGAAATTAATCTAAAAGAAAAGTTTTGCAATTAAAATTAAAGAGCGATTTTGAAAGCTAACGTAAGAGGAAATAAAGCCATTTAATAGTTCAAATTTTAAAAGAACAGAAATTACTATCAATGAGTAAATAAAACCCAAAACGAACAGGAATTACAATGACTAATCACATCAAAGAAAAAGATAACACAGCCTGCTATATATGAACTAATGAATCCTAAGACGAACAGAAATTTAAATGAAATTAAAATAACAGGGATTACCACAAAAAAGAGCAAGGCTACCGTCCCCTAAACCTTATAAAGGGCAGAGCATTATTTTTGCTCTGCTAAAAAACAAGATATACATTTCAAATTTTACTTTTTTGATTATGGCAACATTGCAAAATTAAAAATTGCTGAGACTTCCAGCAACCACTGGCGGATCCCGGCGGGGGGGGGGGGAACCCCGCCCCCTAAGATTTTTTCTGGTGTCTTTTCCCTGTTTTTTTTTTCACTTTTTTAGAATAAATTTGTCAAATTGGTCAATTATTGGCACCTTCGTCACATTGTCCCCCCCCCCCCCCAAGATTTTGCTCATTGTCGCTCTTGTCACATTGGGCCTCCCCCAAGATTTTGATCTAGAACCGCCCTGGCCCGAAATTAAGATTGTGCTTCTTAAGACAAATTTTATCAAAATGATCCATATAAAGGGGGATACCATACAAGGATAAAACCTTTACTAAAGCTCTTCTATCAGCTGAATCAAACACTTGCTCATAATCCATAGAACTGAGGACTAAAGGGGCTCGATGACTCAGGGACTTCTCAATTATTAAACTAAGAGTGAAAATTTGGTATACACATCCTCTTCCTTTTCTAAAACCTTACTGTTTTTCTCTTAAAAATTTGTCTACAGCATCTCTCAGTCTATAAAGTATCTTATTACTAAGTAATTTGCTACCTACAGAGACCAGACTAATGCCTCAATAACTACCACAATCACTCTTACCACCTTCCTTTTATAGTAGTTTAATCAGGATGTTTGTAAAATAGCTTAATACTTCCCCTTTTTCAAAAATCATACTCATAATTTCTAACGGCTGGTTTTTAATATCAGAACTCTCATATTTTGAAAAATCATTTACTACACTATCAGAATCTGGGGCCTAATTTTTTTTTTAATCATTTTAGTACTATCACAGATTCTTCCTCATAGAACAAATCTTCATTTATATCTCAGGTGATAAAAGATTTTTCATTTTCCTCTATATCTTTTGTCGTAACTCTATCTCCATTTAGAACATTCTCAAATTGTTTTGCCCATATCTCTTTAACTCTTTCTTTACCGCTAATTGTGGCCCCGTTCTAATCTTTAGCTGAGAAAGTTCTAGATTAACTACTCTCTCTCTCTCAATTTATTAACAAGTCAGTACAATATTTTACTAATATGTTATATAGCTACATCTTCCAGATCCTCTACAATTTTCACTTCACACCTCATTAGTTCATATTTTAATGCTTTCTCCACTTTTGTTACAGTCCTTTTTCTTCATATGATTTATCAGTCAGATAATTCTTGTACAAGCCCCTTCCCCTTTCTATTAAACATAAAGTTTTCTCACTAATATTCCTAGCTGCAGTCCTAACTTTCTTCCCTAAGACACCATCAGCCATTTCACAAATTATTTTCCTAAAATTATTCCATCCATCTTCCACATTGTCAAATTCTAAGCTCTCTAATTTCGTATTCAACTGTTCCTGAAAATTTTCTCTCAAATTCTCATCTTGGAGTCTACTCAAATCATTATTTCCCGGAAGGTAGTTCCTCTTCCGAAATTTTAACTTTAAATTAACCCTAGACACTACAAGATGTTGATCTTTACTTTTAACAACAATAACAGCACTCCTATACGCCCTAGTATCTTCCAGTCTTCGGTACTATCTCGGTAGTATTCGGTAGTATTTTCCAGTCTTCCTGTCAGTCTTTGGGCCATTTTATAACCAAACACCGTATTCTTTATAACTAGATTGTTACACCAACAAAATTGCAACAGTCTGTAGCCGTTGCTGTTTTCTTCTCCTACACCAAATTTAACTAGGCTAGGATACCATCTATCCCTAATTGTACTGACCTGCAAGGCCGTACCCAGAGGGGGGGATAGGGGAGTTTGAACCCCTCCCTAAATGTTTTTTGACTCGTAAAAAAGTAACAAAAATGGATATAAACAACTTTTGTGTGCGTGTTTTAGTTTTTTTTTGTACCCCCCCCCCCCCAAAAAAAAAAATCTTTGAGTAAAACCCCCTCCGAAAAAAATCCTGGGTACGGCCTTGCCGACCTGGGAGTTAAAATCTCCAAATAAAAAACACCATATTTCTACCTGGGACCCTGTCTATTTGCTTCTGTAACTGTAAGTAAAATTCATCTGAATCACTAGTATCTCCGTCAGTCGGCTCTAGAGGGGCATGCACTACTAAAACTGATACCCTGAACTTTTTAGTCGTAAAATGAGCGATTAGTATTCATATTATTCACACCTTCCTAGCCTAAACAAGACTTAGCAGCTTCCTTATTCATCATGAGCCTTACTCCCTGTCCATGTGCCCCATCCTTCCTGCCTGAGTAAACAAATTCTAAAACACCTAATGTCATGCTTCCTACCCTGGGATATGAGTTTCTGAAACTATTAATAAGTCCAGTTCGAATAGTCTCAATTCGTCAGTCCCAATGTCAATACGATAGTTATTTTTTAACGTCAAAACATTCCAAGTTCCAATTTTTATGTTCTTCAAATCATTGAAATTATTTTGCCCTCTGGAAAAGTAATGGCCCCGGATACCAATGCAGGACGGGGACCAACATATCTTATCAAGTCTTCACCAAAGTGCTTAAGCCGACTTAGAACCGGACAGCAAGAAGTCCCTGGAACCTCCAGCATAAAGGGAGGCTTTGCGCAATCCTGGGCCTATTCTTTGTCACAACATGGTTTTCAGCACTTGGCGATGCTCTTCTATCAACAAGCGTCGAAATCCTGCACAGACAGTCCCAAGCCTATTACCTCCAACTCATTATATATCTATCCCCACAGATATTATGCTACTACGGGGAGGCAACCCATAGTAGATACAGTAGCTTGGATTCAGCCTGAAAACGCCCACCAAAACAGACCAAGGCCAGAAGAATCATCCGTTAATCAGAATTCTGTGTTAATGATGTGTCGTTTATTTCAATACAGTAGCCCTTTTATGAAATTAAATAGAAAAAGAAAATAAATAGAAAAAAAGTAAGGACCTACATTAAAACTTTAAATAAACAAAATTTTCAATATCTGAGGGGACTTCCCCTTCTTAAGCCCCTCTCCCTCTACGCTAAAGTTTCACTTTTTCCCCAGTTCTTTAAGAAAGAATTCATAAATATTAGGGCCGTTTATTTAGAATAAAAAGCTTTGTCAAAGCAATAGAGACGTTAGCTTAATGAGCAAGAGATTTTGGAGGATGCAGTCCCACTCATAAATGGACTAATTTTTGTCTTTTTCAATGTTGTTATGTACTTTTATTTGAAAAAAAAACTTAATTTTTAAAATTTTAATTTCTGATTGTTAATCAGATTATGCTGGAAAATCCGACTCCCTCCAGGTGGTTGCAGGCACCATCCCCTCTCCTCACTCTGCACCCTCCGACATTCTCTCATAGCAGGTGATTGGAAATTAAAAAAAAAGCTCAGCATTCTTATTAAACTGCCATTGTGTTTCAGGAGTCATTCATAAGGAATTAGGACAAAAAGTCAAAACTTTAGCGTAAAGAGCAAGGTCTTGAGAAGGAGTAGCCCCTTTCATACACGTAATAATTTCTATCCGTTTAAGTTTTTATGTTGCTCCTTACTTTCAGTTGAAGAAACTTTTTTGTAATTTATTTTCTCATCGCTTTTAAATAACACCGGGAAATCCGGCTCCCCCCTCCATGAAAAATCCCTTAAATTTCTTTTACCCAAAGTAAATTCCACCGTGGAAAGTTATTTTCACGTAAAATTACCCCCCCCTCTCCAGGAAAATTCCTCCAAGACAATTCCATTGCAGCTGAAAATTCCACCCAGAAAATTTCTTGCGGATTAACTCGGGTGAAATTTTTTCTTAATGTACTTTTATTTGAAACAGACTTTAATTTCTGATTGTTTTTAAAAAGATTCAGGTAATCCCCCTCCCCCCCCCCTCTCGGTGGAAAAGTTTCCCAGCAAAAGGGTTTTTTCCAGTAAAGGTTTTTGTTGGAGGAGGGAGGGCTACAGAAGAAACTTTAAGAACGCATGAAAATTTGAAATTGATATCTACTCCCTTACGATTTCTGGGAATATTTCTGGTCTACGCTGTTATTATGAAAGTAAAGAATAACACTAAACCCCAAATAAGCAGAATTTGTTCCGTACAGAAGGAGGATTGTCGCTTTCTCATCCACACCTCCACCTCAAGGTCACAGAAACTTCGGAGTGTGAGTAGTGGAAGCCTTTGCTATCCGGAACGAGATCTAAAAACAACCTATGACGATAATATAACGGGACTCCAAATAAGGAGTCACTAAGAATAATCTCTTCCAAAGTGTTAGATGCGCTGTGACAGAAATTCTATTTTGAATATAGTTTCCTTTAAATTCGAATGTATAAATAAGGCGTACATCTGAGAGTGGTGTATCAGTTCTAATTCATTTGATGCATGAACAATATATAGTTGACATTATGGAGAATCAAAGTGGCGTTAGCCAATTCTTTGATGTAAATTTATTTTATATAATTAAATAGTTTCTAAATAATTAATTAAGATATTTTTCCGTTAAATTAGTTTCGATAGATATTGTATTTCAAAAGCTTAAGAGCTATATTTGTGCACAAAATTTTATAGACAAATAAAGCATATAGAAACACGATAACTTAACGGCGAAAAAATCTAATGAAAATTAATTATATTTCAACTTGATTCCTTTTAGGCTAATATCCGATAGTATCTTAATGACTTCTTTCAACTTTGACAACAAATCGTTATTATCCAAAAAACCTGTATTTCACATAATCATAGAATTTTAAAAACCATCCAAATGCCAAACTCCAACACGTCTTAATTACATACTGAGTTGTTTAAACTAAGCCCAAAGTACTAAATATTTTCCCTCTCCTAACCTCGTATGCATTAGAGCTTGAAATAGGGGACTGTTGAACTGTTCCACATCCCTGATCTATAGAAAAGGCTGTTATTATTCAAGAGTGTATCATATATAATCTTAAAACGTAAAATCAGTCAATTGCCAAATATTTTTTCCGCTCTAGTCTGCTTATCTCGTCTCGTTTTCATTAGGGCGTGAAAAAAGGAAAGTTCTTTTCCGCATTCTAGCAGATATCAGGGCTAATCAATTAAATGCTTTACATAGATGTAAATATATATATAAATGTGGTGGAGGGATGTGAGGGGGGCATCCAGCTTATTAAGAATAAAATTATCAGTAAAACTAAATACAATTTTTATTTAAGGAAATTTCTGAAGGAGACCCTATGGCAAAGAGACCAAAAATATCAACTTCAACTCAAATGAAAACATCAGCAGCAGCAGCAACGATAAGACCATCTGTGATAGTATATACTATTCTTAGCAGACATGAAGTTATCAGTACTTCTGTGATGACTGCACATGACAATAATATCCAACATGATGCTCCATATTATGAATCTTCAATGCACGAGGTAAGACAAAAAATGTTTTACGGTTTCTTGATTATATTTCCTAATATAAAGAAAAAACTAAATTTCAGTGAATAATGTATGAAAATGATTAGTATTGGATTTTTTTATAATTCAATATAAAAGATGATTTACGGTTCTTCTTGATAGCGGAGAATATATCAGACAGCGCAAAAAAGCTGTTTTAGTATGGACAGCACATTAATAAAATAAAGTGCCGCTGTAATTTTTTTTATTATCCTTTTCTTTCCAACAGATCATTTAACATGGAAGGAGTCATCATAGATAACTATGATGGTATAGTTCATTGAATATTCTAGTGCACTATTTAGAAAATAATTCAGCCTTGAGATAGCCATTTTATTCGTAATATTTAAAAGTTCAAACAACTGTGTGTCTGTGTGGGAACAAGATAAAAACTCCACGGTCTGTTGAGCATAGTTCATAAGTTATGCAAATTAATATTTGTTTTAAAATGTTTTATTACAGTGGGAGGGAGGAAAGATGGTACTTTCGTGGGGGATGGGGAAAGTATGATCCAGGATTTTCCAAAAAGCAGATTTATGAGCATTAAGATGAAACTAAGATGAAATCAGAACACACTATGCACATTTAAGATGTAAATATTTACGTGTAAGAGCATTACATAATGTTATATTAAATTGAAACTTTCAGGAATATATATAGTGGTTGGGAGGGAGAGGTTGGGGTTGGCAGTGAACTGTTAGTATTTTTTTTAGTATGCAAATGTTTTTAAATAATATGAAAATATAGCTCGCTAATAATTCATTTTTCGACTCATAAAAAACAGGATCAATTACACAATAAAAATAAATTCTTCTATTATTGTAGATTTACATGGATGAGTTACCGCCACCACCACCACTACCAACTCAAGGATTGCAGGAACTCGTTGAGGATACATCTTTGATCGTGCCACCGACAGATTTTAATGATAGTCAACTCATTGAGCTGCCATCTGTCGACAATGAACTTGAATGGTACAGTAAATTTTTAAAGGAGTGTTTTGGAAGTAGTGAAAATTTTAATGATTTTCCTTCTAACATTATCGATGATGATGATGACCCTGTGTGGACTGATAACTTTTTAAAACAATATTTTAGGGATACTAATGCTACTACTTCATTTAATATTCCACCTAGTGCATTTGAACAGGGCTTAGAAGTTAGTTTCGCCCAACCAGATTGATTTGAAGATCAAGGTGTGTCAGAGAACGATTTTGGTTGGGTAGATCATATGAGTCCTAACACTTGTAGAATTTCAGATAATTTTTCCAGAGAGTTAAATGTGAACTCTCCCCCCCCCCCCCCACTGATTTCATGTACATCGCCTCAGTTCAACCGAGTATCATTGAAGAGGAAAATAAATTTGCTTGAGCAGATTCTTGCAGCCCAGGTACACTCGAGGCTATGGTGAGCGAACTAGGGACTTTTACCCCACGCACCAACCCTCTTGTTGAGGTTGCAAAGAGTGGTGAAGGTGGTGGGGATATGAAAATCTGTCCATCACTACCTGAATTTTATTTAACAAATTCTGTCTTGCACACAATAGATGTTTATACGGCGATATTTGGGGACCCATTTAATTCACTAATAGCAGGGGATATTATAACAGATCCCATACATTGTCAATTTGTATTTGAGAAAGATTCGAGCCATTCTTGAACGAAAAATTCGGGTTTGGGGAGGTCGGGACAGTATAAAGGCATCAATAGCACTCAAAATATTTTATTTAAATGAAAATGCCGGTGAAGTTTATTCACATTTTCTTCATACTGAAATGTTAGTCTTTCACCCACATTTGGAAAATTATGAGGGTGTATTTATGGAGTGGGTAAATAGTATTGACAAAAAACGGATAATTATAATGAGAATGGTAGTAGGTCAATGTTTTTTATTTATTGAAAATTTAAATGTATGTAAATTTAAAACAGATTTTAATTTGAGAGGTGGTGGTGGAAGAGCGGGACAGGGGTCTATAGTTTTGTAATATAGTCCAGATTTAGAATTATGTCAGGGAGTACAACGAATCTGTTTCGAAACAGGGCAGCAGTGTTTCAATTATGTATTTCTTATAGCTGCCTTCCGATCCCTGCAAGTTAATGCTACTAGGACAAAGTTGGACAAATTGGCGGCTAATGGGAGTGAGGGGTCAGATTTCCCTGAAGTAGATTTCAGTTGTTTAGAAGGTCAATATCCTGTAACACTCGAGGGAATAGATATTTTTTAATGGGCTAACGAAACGTTCAAGATTGGTGTTATGGTTTTACAATATGAAAAAGAATTTGAGGAGGGGGATCGCAGTAATAAAAAAGGAGTAATATTTCCAGTGAGGGCTCCGTCGAGCCCCCCAAACCCCCCGCTTTCGCAGCCTTTAAATAAAAAAAACAGTTTTTTAAACTGAAAGTAAGGAGCGACATTAAATCTTAAAACTAACAGAAATTATTCCGTATATGAAAGAGGCTGTGCCCTCCTCCACGCCTCGCTCTTTACTCTAAATTTTTTATTGTTTAAAAAAAGAGTTGTGAGAAAGTCAAACTTTAGCGTAAAGAGCGAGGCGTGGAGGAGGGCACAGCCTCTTTCATATACGGAATAATTTCTGTTCGTTTTAAGATTTAATGTCGCTCCTTACTTTCAGTTTAAAAAACTTTTTTTTTAAAGGCTGCGAAAGCGGGGGTTTGGGGGCGGCAGCCCCCAACTGTGCCTCCTAATCCCTGTACGTTTTAAGGTTCGACCTTGTAACTCAGCCTCTTTAACTCTTTAGAAAACGTAGTTTTTTTCAAATAATTTGTAGAAAGATCAATGAGGGGAGGATATGTTTTTCACGGGGATCGTGTCTTGAAAACTGATCTAACTGGGCAGAACTCTGTCAATGGTGTAAAGTCCGATGCAGTTTTTCTAGATATGAATTCCCTGTACCTTTCGACAATGTCTCACTACTGTTTACCCTGTGGTAATTAAAAATGGCTTGACAATCCTTATGCTTCAAATTTCCCCGACATTCACACTGTTAAGGAGAATGGGCCCCAAGGGTGGTTTTTTGAAATTGACGGTCAAATACCAATGGAGCTACATGACCCGGTAAAATATTTTGTTTTCCCGTACATAAATAGACCTGTGACCAAGGACTCTTGAGTCCATACAATTTGTCTTTGGTCGAGGATAAGGGTATGCATTGTACCCCTTCAAAGCAAAAACTAATTGCCGACCTAGGTCCGAAACAGAATATAGTTGTACATCAAGTGCTATTGCGATGGATGGTAGCCAATGGTTTTAGAATCATAAAGATACATAGAACCTTCCAATTCGACCAAAACCCTTATTTGAAAACATTTATTGCCACCTTGGTCAGCAATCCCTAGATCGGGATTCACAACTATTTGAAAATGGTATAACCGAAAAAATGTGTGCTAAAACGCATGGTATCATTTTACTGGACTTATCTGACATTCAAGATATGAATATTGTACGAACGGAGAGTTTACGTTTAGAGTGCATATTTGCCGAGCCATTAGCTGAGTGTATTGCATTAATATCGTTAAATCAATTTGAAACCTATAGGGAAATCACTTCCGAAGGCAGTGTTCTACTAGACCTCGCAACATGAACACCAGTCAAATAATCAGCGTATTTAATATGGATCCATATATGTCCAAATACAAATCCTATTGTGTACCATCGGACTTCCTTGAAAAAATTCAAAGTGTAAACAATACCATTATCATTGTTAATTGCAGACCATCGAGTATAAATGCAGGCCATTGGCTGTGCATCTTTCAAACATCAAAGAATATTGAATTTTTTTATCCTCTTGGCGTATCATATACATTCTACACTCCACACATCAACAACTTTATTGAAAGCAGTGGGAAAACTATTATTCACAACCAGAAGACAGTGCAGGATCTAACGACTAAAAGCTGTGGTTTTCATGCACTACTAAATTTCGTTTTCAGATGTATTGGTTAAATGCTGATTTTTCCCGCAAAGAGATAGTTGTTATGTGGATGTGATTTCTTCAGGATTAGAGGTGAATGCAAGATCGTTTTGCCTGTGTCATTGGAATTGTCATGTAACTTCAACGTACTATGAAATTCTCCAGTTAATTGATAATGTGAATAGTAAATTTGATGTAATTGGCCTTTGTGAAACTTTTTTAACTTCTGAGCATGTTCTGTCGTTATATAATTTTACAGGATACAGGCTTATTGTAAGGAATAGAGAGAGAATGGGACGTGGGGGTAGGGTTTTTTGGTTAAGGATCATGTTGTTGCTAAAATAAGGGAAGACCTATCAGTTTGGATAGAAGCGAAGGTGGAATCTCTTACTCTTGAGCTGGAAGTTGGTGGAAAGGATATATTGATTACTGAGGTTTATAAACCACCGAGTACAGTTTGGGATGAGTTTGAAAATGGTTTTAGTAGTTTAATGGATGCAGTAGAATTGAGTAATCTGGAGTGTATTTGCATGGGGGATTTTAATTTTGATCTTTTAAGTTTATATAATGATAATTTGTATTTTTTAAACCTTTTCACCAGTTATGATTTTTATCCATTAGTTGGGATTCCGACTCGTGTTACAGGACAGTCAGCTACACTTATTGACAATATTTTCGTGCGATCCCGGGTATTACGTATCTGTTATGCTGACGTTATAGTAAATGAGGCTTCCGATCACTTTCCTATAGTAGCAGTGACTTCATATCAATATGCGATAAAGAAGAACAGGACAAAGGTTAAAAGAAGGCAGCTAAAAAAGAGAACCTACAGAAGTTTAGAGAGGAACTAAGTATCGTGTCATGGAAACCAGTTTATGAAGAATCTGAAAGTGCTTCTGCGGCATTCGATAAGTTCATGGACATATTGCAGCCAATATTTGAGAGAACTTGCCCAGTAAAGAGAATAAAGGTGAGAAAAAAGGATCCCCGGAAACCTTGGGTAACTATGGAGCTACTAGACTTAATTAGAAGGAGAAATACATTGTATTTGAGTTACTTGAATAGTAACCATAGTCAAGATCTAACTTAATTTAAACAAATCCGTAATAAAGTAAATCGGCTATGGCGTTCATGAATCCTCGATTTTTTTGTAGATAAATTTATGGAAAAAAAAGGAAAAACTAAAACGACTTGGAATATTATAAATGAAGTCGTAAATAAGAAGAAAGAGACCGAGATTCCTGCTAGTCTGATCTTTGATGGTAAATTTGTTGATGGAAAGGATTAGGTGGCTATTTTGTTTGGTGAATATTTTTCTAAGATTGGTGAATCAATAAGTGAGAATCCATACGATGAAAATAACGTAATTAATGAGACGTTTAGTGATGAAATGGGAGTTGGATTGGAAATGTCTGCAGATGAAACGAACATTGAAGAATTAAAACAGATAGCCTAATAGGATTGGTAAAATCAAGCTCTTCAGGGAATGATGGAATTAATCTGAAAACGTTCAAGCATGTTCTGGTATATTTGTTGCCTTGTATTGTTTATTAGATTAACCTTTCTTTGAATAAAGGTGAATTTCCTACTCGGATGAAAGAGGCTAAAGTTATTACGCTTCACAAAGAAGGTTCAAAGACTGATCTGTCTAATTGGAGGCCGATTTCAATATTGCTCCTATTTGCTAAGCTGTCTGGAAAAGGGGTGCACCGACGACTTAATAACCATCTGACTACTTACGGTTCTCTTAGTGATACCCAGTTTGGATTCAGGAAAAACCACTCTGCAATACATGCAGTCCAGCACCTAACAGATTTCATCATTGGTGCTCTCGAAAAAAGTGTACTGGTACTATCAGTATTTAGAGACTTTAGAAAGGCTTTTGACACGGTGGTTCATAAAGTGTTATTGCGTAGGCTAAGCCGTTTAGGGATCCAAGGGGTTATTCTAAAATAAGTTTGAATCTTATCTTAACCAGCGCATTATTCGAGTCTCTATTAAAAATTCTACTTCAAAAACTTTTATCGTTAATTTTGGTGTGCCTCAGGGTTCCGTGCTTGGCCCACTTCCTTATCTAATTTACGTTGATACCATGCGTTTTTATATATCAGATGCACTGATAACGTCTTTTGCTGATGACACGGTGTTTACGATTACAGCTACTTGTCTGAACCAGTTAATTGAAAAGACAAATAAGGCCCTCGCTGAAATGATAAGTTTTACAAGTTCTATTTATTTGGTGGTGAATATCAAAAAAAGAATTTCATGATATTTTGTAGAAATGGAGTTTCATGTGTTTTAGATAACAAAATTGTTTTTAATGGTGAATTTTTAAAGCATGTAAATGGTGTTAAATACTTGGGCTGTAGTCTTTATTTTAATTTAAGTTGGAAATCACATTGTGATCTTGTGGCAGTTAAGATTTCAAGAGGGTTGGGTGTGATAAGAAGACAGTAAAATCAACTACCGTCAAATGTTTTACTTTTACTTTATCATTCTATTGTTAGCCCTTATTTATCGTATGGTTGCATGCTATGGACTAATAGTTTTATTTCAAGTTTTAGAAAGGTCCAAATTTTACAGAATAAAATAGTTCGTATTTTAGGTAATTATATTCAGTTTGAAAATAGCACGTTGAATTGCTTTACATGTTTGAAAATTTTTAAATATTTATCAGTTACGGGATTACCAGTTAGCAATTTTTATTTATCAATGTTTGAATAAGTGTTCACTGGTGGTATTTTGGGAAATTTTCAAAGCCAGCTCATCTTATCACTGTTATGAGACTAGAAATGCGAGTGACCTTGCATCGGAGCTCCGGAATACTCAACGTGCTGCGTTTCTGCCTCGTTTTATGGGACCGGGAGTGTGGAATTCCCTCCTGGATGCTATTAGACAAGCTGATAATGTAAGCCAGCTCAAGAGTAGATTGAAGCGTTACCTTTTGGGTTATAATTTGAATGATTAGAAATTTGAATTTGATTAATGCTTGGTTTGAAAATTGTTTGAACAGACAAAGGTCGCATTTTTGCGAAATTACCCAGACAAAGCTCACGGAGTCGGCTCTATAGCCTAGCTGATACTTATTGATTTCGTCATAGTTGATTTAGTTAGAAGTATCTCATTTTTTTTTGTTTTTTTTTTATTTATCTCTGTTTTTATTTAGTGGATGTTTTAAGGATGATGGTAATATTTCTCACTTGCGATTTCTAGAGTGTAATCCTTTTAGAGTAGGAGATGTTCTTTATGTTGATTTAGTTCAAATACTGATTTTTCCCCGTAAAGATATAATTTTTATGTGGACGTAGAGCTTTATAATAATGGATTTGCAGCCATCGTAAACAAATTTTCGAGTTTTTATAGATGGTTGCTGTAAATTTGTTTGTATTTTTATGCTAAATAAATTAATTTGAATTTGAATTTGAAAAATTTGAATTTTAAAGAATTTGACTTACTACCAGTTTCTCAACATTTACGTAGGCAATCCTTGCCTGAATGACTTTATGGTAGAAAATATACTCTCAGACCTGTATAATATTGATTTTAGTCCCTACGAATAAAATGTTTTAAAAATGTATGTAAATTTGTTTATTAATAAAAAATAATGTATAAACACGACAATGAATTTAATTTCCACTTTGGATTTCTTCTTCTTCTAGTGTGTATAGGCAAGTTTTGAGAACAACTAATGACGGTAGATCATTTGAATTCCCTGTATATTGATCTTGATTGGCTGCAAAGTCAGGGTCACATTTTCTACAATACAATGTAAATTGACTCTTATTTTTTCTGTTTGTATAATCAATGATACCCTTTTCATTTATATTATACAATTCACGTGTTTAAATTTGCCAATTTGAAGCAATATCACATACAGTGTTTTCAAATGGTGAATCACATTCTGTAGCAGCTAAATAAAAATCATTAGGTTTATAGTTATAATAGCCAGCGTCTTCACAACGATGACGTCGAAACCAAATTGTCTTGTTACCCCAGCAGTTGAATCGTAGACCTGATTCTTCCTCCCGAAATAATTTAGAACCACGACGATACCAGTCTCTTAGAAATAAACTAAAATCCCGTTTAGGGTTCCTTTCAATCATACCAGGATAGGTATTCTCCCACTGAGCACATTTATCATACTAACAATTGGAACATAGCTGTCCTTTAGGGTGAGAGTCACAAATCTCTTCAAGACAAGAATTACAGTTTTGAATTTGTACTGCATATTCTCTATGTATTTACATGGATTGTATAATCTATACTTTTCCTCATACTCATCAATAATTGTACAATTCTCACATGACGATTAGCTGCAAAGGGTATACATACATAGTGGACATGTATAGAATATTTTTTCAGTGTTAACTCTTTCACAGCTAAAATGAAACTGATCTACGATTGATAAATTGAGAGAGGGAGAGGAGTAATTGTGTGACGTTACAAAACTTATTTGAACCGGATCTTCTCACATCTAGATAGAGTCTTAAGTTTCTAAGGCAGAGTATTCAAAAGTAATTCCACAATATCATTTTGCTTTGTTTCAATTAATATATAAATAAATTGAGTAAATGCGTTTGAGTCACATCGTAAAAGTTGCATACAATAGTCCAATGATGGAAAATCATTTCTCATTATATCGTCAAGTATTCTTTGAGAAAGTATTTTACTTGGAGAAGATAACTCCAGAAAATCATCATCTAGAATCAAACATTTTTCCATAATCACAAGATTCAACATAGTTCTCTCTTTCTCAAATTCATCCATTTTTCAATCCGAACATTCTCATAGCTGACTTTAGACTATCCAGGATTCGTTCTACTTAAAGAATATTCGCTAACCTACTTAAAAATCTAACAAGAAAAAAGAGAACATTTTCGATTTGGAAACATTTTTATAATGTGTATAATTACAACAATAATATATATTACACATACAATTATCGATACAACTTATTTTTCTAAATATATTTCATTATCCAATTTAGAGCAGATTGAAGTCTATGTACATGCACCATATCAAATTTCGCTGCAAATCGTAACTACTCTTCCACTTTCATTCTACTCATATCACGTATCTTACATACACATCATCCCATTCAAGGCTTAGGCGAGACCTTCTTGGTAATTCTACTGTTATTTTTGGTACTCTCGTCTTTGTATCATTGCTGCTGCTACCACTATCAACTTCTAATAGTGTAAACATACCACCCATTATTGCAATATATTTATCTTTTCAAAATAAAAACGAGTATAATCAAACTGATCTCTCTCTGAATTATATTATCTTACTAATATGAACTATATTGAAAATCCTTCCTTACATTAGTTATGGTTGCTATGAGCGATTTTCGTTGGTTATTTTTAGTCCACCTTATTTGGAGTCCTGTTAGTAATTTATTATCGTCATATGCTATTTTTAGATCTCGTCCCGGATAGTAAAGGCTTCCACTACTAGTATGCTCATTGGATCAGAAATTAAGAGTTCTAGTCCCTTTTTGGAAATCCAGATGGAATGGAGACCAACCAGCCTTGTGGGGTTTTTTTTTGGGGGGTGGAGTTTTGCGAGGGGCTATTTTCTGTGGAGTATTTTATGCGGGGGAAAGGGTATTTTCCAGAGGATGAACGCCAGCCACTGAAAAAGGACAAGCAAAGATATAAAAGAAAGACCGCTAATATCTTTAGATTCGTCAAACGAGGCATGTTCAATGCCAATAAAAACCAGAAAAGAACGGAATTGTCTAACAGTAAGAAAAAGGAATTGCAACTAATCAAGTGAAGAAGAAGGAAAAATCAGAATTGTTCGTCAATAAAACTAGAAGTAACTAAAATATAACCTACTTTAGGCTGGACCCTTATTGCCTGGATTGGTATGGAGTAGCTTAAATACATTTGGTTTGCTTTTTTGTGCGGGAGGGGGAGGGGATCAATTGTTTTTGGTTTTCCTTTTAAAAAAATATTTTTTCTAGTTTTCTTTTCTCTTCTTGCACTGTTCTCGTTGTTCCATTCTTCTGGTTTCGTATTGCTTTCGTTTTTATTATTTTGTTGCGCTAATATAAATGAATAAATGAATCTTAAAACGAGTACATCTAAAATTGAATATGCAAATCAAGCTTAAAACGAACAAAAATATTTTACTATTGCAGCATAAATGAAACCCAAAACGAACAGAAATAAAATAAGCAAACATACAACATGTACTAATATAAATTAATATATAAATCTTAACACGAATAAAGCTTTAATTAAATATGCGAATCAAGATTGAAACGAACAAAAATCACTACAGAAAAGAGTATGGGTGCTGCCTCCTTCCCTAACTGTAAAAGTCTAAAACCTATTGCGTCATAGGTGCTTTACCGAAAATGAATTATATTACAAATAATTTCTTACGTACTTGTTACAACATTAAAATAAAAATAAAATTACAGTAAAATTAAACTTTGAAATGATGGGCTTTTCAGCAGCTGATATCATTATATATCAAATATTTAGTTTAATCTTATTTCTTCCCAAACTGAACAAGCAGATAACAAGCTGAACATGTTCGATGAAATCAGGCTCCAACCCGGGTTTTTAGCCTGTTGGTAAAATGGGTTCTGACTATAGCTGTCATTTATAATCTTCAGTATTCATAATACATAACTTCAGAAAGGACTAATATCACTAATTCCTCGTGCAAAGCTCCAACTAGCCTCATGGACGAGACGATTTTCGGAAGTAACTATGTTCGTGAAAAACAAAATGCCTTAGAATAGTTTTAAAAAAATGTAAGGTCAACGACGAGTCAAGACAGATTAAACAACAGTAGTATCGATATGCGCAATAACAACCATACATTCAACTATACATGAAAATATACATTTAATTTCACTAAAAAAGTAGTGCATTGACTTACCAAGGCCAACCAGACAGGTTTCTGGTGGGTATAGTCTGGTTTGGTGGGTATAGTCTGGTTTGGTGGGTATAATCTGGTTTGGTGGGTTGAGTCTGGTTTGGTTGGTATAGTATGGTTTGGAGGGTATAAGCTGGATTGATTGGTATAGTTTGGTTTGGTGGATATAGTCTGGTTTGGTTTTTCAAAGAGAGTGAGTATTACGCTTTACTTTTTTAAATCGAAAACTAGAGATTGTCAAATTGCGTATTTAGGAATGGTTTTGTAGGGAAAGCTGTCTATCACCCATGTGTTATCCACAGTTCCATTTTTTTTTAAGTCTGTGCTATCAAGAGCGGTTTCTGATTTTTTTGGACAATTGCCTTTTACCAATAATAGTTTAATATGAATATGTCGGTAGTTAGGATTTGCGAATTTGATTCTATTAAGATGGAAAAAAAAGGGTTAAGCATTTGTTAACACTTCGAAGTATGCCGGATAATACATAAGTGGTATTTGAAGAGAGTTGTCAATTTAAAATAGATTTTAACGAGGGCTTGCTAACTCCGGCAATTTGCTATTAATTTGGGAAAACTTAAATTTATGAAAATGATTAATGCTGATAGAATGACTTTGCGAGGTGTCCTAGCTTCACCTCTCCAATTTATTCTGTATAATACACAAGTTGTATCTGAACAGTGTTGTCAACTTAAATTAGGGTCCAACGTAAGAATATACTGACAATATGATATTAGAAGAGATGTAGATGGCAAGAAAATAATTTTAATAAAGAAATTCAGAACAAACCATAGAAATCCTTGCAAATCAAGTAGTAAGGTGTATGTGAGTACGAACCATCAAGGATCATAAGCACCAATGACCCTAACCAGCAGAGACATCAACCCCCCAAAGATCCCCTATCCCCAAACTCGAAGGTGTGCCCCTCCCCTCCAACTTTTTGACCCCCTCCCCCCCCCCCCCTATTTTTTTTTTGATTTGTTTTTCTTCTTTTTTTTGGCAACTTACATTTTTTCTGATTACAAGTATCATTCATTACGATCGTAGCTTTCAAATGTGAAACTTAAGTCCATTTTTGGATCGAAAAATAAACTATTTCTGTAAAATCTGAGCTAATAAGTGCTTTTGACCATAAACTATAGTTTTTTGTAAAAACAAATTATTGAAAATACAATTATCTGGTTAAAATGTGGAACTTCAGTCAGGTTTTGGGTAGAAAAATAAAACCACTTCCTTAAAATATAAGATAATAAGGGTTATTGAACATAAACTCTAGTTTTTTTGTAAGAAAATTATGAAAAATACAATTCTCTGGTTCAAATGTGAAACTTAAGTCCATTTTTTGGAATGAAAAATAAAACTATTTTCGTAAAATCTGAGCTAATTATGGTTTTTTGACCGTAAACTATAGTTTTTTTTGTAAGAAAATTATGGAAAATACAATTCTCTGGTTCAAATGTGAAACTTAAGTCCATTTATGTATCGAAAAAATAAACTATTTCTGTAAAATCTGAGCTAATAAGGGTTTTTGACCGTAAACTCTAGTTTTTTGTAAGAAAATTATGGAAAATACAATTCTCTGGTTCAAATGTGAAACTTAAGTCCTTTTTTAGATTGAAAAATAAAACTATTTCCGTAAAATCTGAGTTAATAAGGGTTTTTGACTGTAAGCTCGTCTTTTTTTAAGAAAATTATGGATAACACAATTTTTTAGCTTATAGTTGAAACTTAAAATCCTTTTTTCCTTAAGTCTCAGAGTGAATAGATTCGTTATCAACATCCTTTGTCATACACAAAGCATAGAATATACAAAATCTAAATTTAAGAATTAATAAATGCTTAACAACATACTTTGTCGGATATGTCGGATAAAATTGACAAAATATAAGTGTCAGAGTGACAAAATTTTTTTATCAACATCCTTTGCCAGATACATCGAATAAAATTGATAAAATATAAGTGTTAGAGTGAATAAATTTTTTTATCAACATCCTTTGTCAGATACATCTAATAAAATTGACAAAATCTAAATTTCAAAATGAATAAATTCATTATCAACATCCTTTGTCGGATATGTCGTATAAAATTGACAAAATCTTAGTATTAGAGTGAATATTTCTTTTAACAACATCCTTTGCCAGATACATCGAATAAAATTGATAAAATATAAGTGTCAGAGTGAATAAATTTTTCTATCAACATCTTTTGTCAGATACATCAAATAAAATTGAAAAATCTAAATTTCAGAACGAATAAATGCTTTAACAACATCCTTTATCGGATATTTCGGATAAAATTGATAAAATCTAAGTAGCAGAGTGACTAAATTCTATATCAACATCCTTTTCTTGGATACATAGGATAAAATTGACATAATCTAACTGTCAGAGTGAATAATTTTTTTTTTATCAAGACCCTTTGTCAGATACATCAAATAAAATTGAAAAAATCTAAATTTCAGAATGAATAAATTCATTATCAACATCCTTGGACACTCGATATCCTAAAAGTTTTTGATTCAAACTTTTACCTTGAGAATCGATGTTGTTAGCAGAATTTCAAAAGGATCATTTATGAGTGCTGGCGTATCTGATGAAATAATTTAGGTCGTATGATAAATTAATTTTTTTTAATGCAATAGTTTTTCCGTAGCTTTTATTCTGTGATTTTTTTTTTCTGTATTTGGTGATCATTCAAAAAGCGAGGATTTCAGTCGAATAAATACTACCTTTACCTTTTAAAATAGATGTACGGGGTTTGAGAGACTTTGTTGTTTTATTGTGTGTGATTTTTTCTTTAATTGGTGGTCATTAAAAAAGCGAGAATTTATGTTAAATAATAATTCTTCTACCTTTTAAAATAGCTTTACGGGGTTTGAGAGACTCTTTTGTCTTATTCAGTGTGATTTTTTCTTTACTTGGTGGTCATTCAAAAAGCGAGTATTTTTGTTAAATAAATAATTCTTTTACCTTTTAAAATAGGTTTACGGGGTTTTAGGGACTCTGTTGTCTTATTCTTTGTGATTTTTTCTTTACTTGGTGGTCATTCAAAAAGCGAGGATTTCTGTTAAATAAATAATTCTTGTACCTTTTAAAATAGCTTTACGGGGTTTGAGAGACTCTTTTGTTTTATTCTGTGTGTTTTTTTCTTTACTTGGAGATCATTCAAAAAGCGAGGATTTCTGTTAAATAAATAATTCTTGTACCTTTTAAAATAGCTTTACGGGGTTTGAGAGACTCTGTTGTCTTATTCCGTGTGATTTTTTCTATACTTGGTGGTCATTCAAAAAGCGAGGATTTCTGTTAACAAAAATAATTCTTATACCTTTTAAAATAGCTTTACGGGGTTTGAGAGACTCTGTTGCTTTATTCTGTGTGTTTTTTTTCTTTACTTGGTGATCATTTAAAAAGCGAGGATTTCTGTTAAATAAATAATTCTTGTACCTTTTAAAATAGCTTTACGGGGTTTGAGAGACTCTGTTGTTTTATTCTGTGTGATTTTTTTCTTTACTTGGTGATCTTTCAAAAAGCGAGGATATCTTTTAAATAAATAATTCTTGTACCTTTTAAAATAGCTTTACGGGGTTTGAGAGACTCTGTTGTTTTATTCTGTGTGATTTTTTCTTTACTTGGTGATCTTTCAAAAAGCAGGATTTCTGTTAAATAAATAATTCTTGTACCTTTTAAAATAGCTTTACGGGGTTTGAGAGACTCTGTTGTATTATTCTGCGTGATTTTTTCATTACTTGGTGATCATTCAAAAAGCGAGGATTTCTGTTAAATAAATAATTCTTGTACCTTTTAAAATAGCTTTACGGGGTTTGAGAGACTCTGTTGTCCCCAGCGATCAGAAATTAAATTATAAAAAAAAAGTTTCTTCACCTCTTGAATACACAATACCGAAATTTCATTCAACTTTCATGTAAGAAAATTATGGAAAATACAATTCTCTACTTCAAATGTGAAACTTAAGTCCAGTTTTGGATACTCATAATGATGAGGACTGATGGTTCTAATTCAATATTTTTTTTTCATAAAAACATACTATTTTTTTTAACTTCGAAATTGTTCAACTTTATTTTTTTATTTTTTATTTTTTTTTGTAGGTATATTAAAATGACAAAATATGCTTACGGCTCTAACAATTGTACTCTATGATTGCTCAGAGACACGATGTGGCTTTCCCACTGGTACTCTATGCCCGGTTATCGACACTACCTAGTTCATTGCATGTATTAAATCAGTATTTTGTACGCAGTGGAACGATAAACACATAAGTCATATTTTAAAAAAAAAAGTGAAGATGGAGCATTTTAATAAAGTGTGTTCACATGACAATGTTATTGTAGCATTGAATGCCAACAAGCAGAAGTATTTAAACTATGAAACAAGTACAAGTGGTAGCACTATTTGAAATGTATGCATGCATTGTCATGACAGTAAGGAATTAAATTTCTTTGGAATACCGAAAAGATTCCGTTGTACAAATGGTGGATATGCGAGATTGAGATCTCCGGAGATGATTGCACTCAAAGAGAATGCCAACATTAAGATAATCGTTGATGACAGAGGACAACTCCTTGCTACTGTTGCAGGTAACACATTACCTACTGATACATCCAATCGTCATCTTTTAGGTATTAGCATTCAACGGAAGGTCAATAAAAGAAAGGCCTACTCTTCTACTAATATCGTAAACCATATCTTAGCTACGTGCCGAAACTGTTAACTGTGTAAAAATAATGTGATAATAGACAGTGAAATTGCCAGAAAAATAAAAAGGGCATTGTCAGAAAATATCACTATGGAATATCAAGATGAATTGATGAAAAACAAAGTGCCAGCAAACGTTACTACCATTAATCAAACAGTCGATGAATCAAATAATACCAAAGATGAAACGTATATTGAACCTGTCGCTCACACACCAGTAAATATTGGGTATGACTCAAAATTGAATAATGATTATTCTACCTATTGCGAGCTAGGACAAGACAATATTTAAAATACCTTGAGAGAATTTTGAAAACGGTCTTTTGAACCAGATTCAAAATGTCCAAAGTAGAGCCCTGAAATTTAAAATGTATCATAATAAATTTTTTTATCAATATTCTACATGGCATTATTCCATTAAAAATATATAATGCATTACATTGTTATGTGTTCATTATTTTTTAGAGTAAGCTAGCATATCAAGCGTTTAGAATGTCTATTAAAACATCGACGATGTAAGAAAAGGAATTTGCGTACATCTATTGTAGGCCACATGTGATAACATTGTCAAAATCTATGTATCAGAATTGAAAAATTGTAGGTAAGTAAGTAAGCAAGCAAGTAAGTAAGTAAGTAAGTAACAAACTCTTTCTTTAATTCTCCTCTTGGATACAAACTACGGAAATTTACATGCACACAGAGACAACCCACACACACACACACACAAACACACACACACACACACACCCACACACACACACACAGACACACAGACGACACACACATAGCGACGACACATACACAGAGACCACACACACACACAGAGAAGACACATGCACAGAGACGACACACACACACACTCAAACATAGACGATACACATACACAGAGAATACACACCCACAGATATGACACAGACACACACAGAGATACGAGAGACACACACATACAAGAACCAAAAACACGCACAAAGAAGACAAATACACACAGACATGACACACACACACAGATACGAAACAGACATAGAGACTATAAACCCACAGAAATGACACACACACACAAAGACAACAACAAAACAGACCACAAACACACCCAGACTAAACACACATAGCGACGACACGCACACGGAGACAACACACACACAAAGACGACAACACAGAGAGAGAAGACACATGCACAGAGACGACACACACACACAGAGAGACGACACGCACACAGAGATGACACACACACACACAGAGACAACACACACACAGAGGAGACGACACACACATAGCGACGACAAATGCACAGAGAAGACGCACACACAGAGACGACACAAACACACACACACAGAGAAGACACACTCACACAGACGACACACACACACAGACAGACAACACACACACACAGAGACGACACACACACACATAGCGATGACACACGCACAGAGACGACACACACACAGAGACGACACACACACACACAGAGAGAAGACACACACAGAGATGACACAGACCCACAGAGAGAGAGAGGAAACACCCATAGAGACGACACACGCACAGAGACGATACACACACACAGACACCACAAACACACACACCCATAGAGACGAGATACACACAGAAATGATAAACACACATAGAGACGACACACACACACAAAGAGACGAGACACACACACAGATACGAAGCACACATAGAGACGACACACGCATAGAGACAACACACACACAGAGACAACACCCACACAGAGACGACACACACACACACACACACAGACGACACACACACACAGAGACGACAAACTCAAAGCGAGGACTTACACATAGAGAAGACACACGCACAGAGATAAAACGTACACTGAGACAAGACACCTAGAGAGAGACGAAAAACACACACACACACACACACAGAGAAAACAAACACACACAGACAACACACACAAAGAGATCAGACATACACACACACATAAACGAAAAACACAAAGAAACGATACGCACACAGAGAGGAAACACATACAGAGAAGACACAAACACAGAGACAACACACCCCCAGAGATGACACACACATAGAGACGAGACACGCACAGACACGACGCACAAACAGAGTCATAGTGAGAGAGATATCCAAAAAGTTGGGTTGATCTAGGTTCACTTAGAGTGGCGCGCCACTATCCGACATATCCGATAAAGGATATTGTTAAAACGTTTATTCGTTCTGAAATTTAGATTTTGTCAATTTTATTTGATGTATCTGACAAAGGATGTTGATAGAAAAATTTATTCACTCTGACACTTATATTTTATCAATTTTATTCGATGTATCTGGCAAAGGATGTTGTTAAAAAAAATATTCACTCTAATACTAAGATTTTGTCAATTTTATCCGACATATCTGACAAAGGACGCTGATAATGAATTTATTCATTCTGAAATTTAGATTTTGTCAGTTTTATTTGATGCATCTGACAAAGGATGTTGATAAAAAAATTTATTCACTCTAACACTTATATTTTATCAATTTTATTCGATGTATTTGGCAAAGGATGGTGATAAATAATTTAGTCACTCTGATACTTAGATTTTGTCAATTTTATCCTACATATCCGATAAAGGATATTGTTAAAGCATTTATTCATTCTGAAATTTAGATTTTTTCAATTTTATTTGATATATCTGACAAAGGATGTTGATAACGAATTTATTCACTCTGAGACTTAACGAAAAATGGATTTAAGTTTTACCTATGAGCCAATGAATTGTATTATTCATAATTTTCTTAAAAAAAACTATAGTTTACAGTCAAAAACCCTTATTAACTCAGATTTTACGAAAAGACTTTTTTTTTTTATCCAAAAAAATACTTAAATTTCAGATTTGAGAGAGAAAATTGTAGTTTCGATAATTTACTTACAAAAAAACTAGAGTTTACGGTCAAAAACCCTTATTAGCTCAAATTTTAGAGAAATAGTTTATTTTTTCGATACATAAATGGACTTAAGTTTCACATTTGAACCAGAGAATTGTATTTTCCATAATTTTCTTACAAAAAAAACTATAGTTTACGGTCAAAAAACCATAATTAGCTCAGATTTTATGGAAATAGTTTTATTTTTCGATCCATAAATGGACTAAAGTTTCATATTTGAACCAGAGAATTGTATTTTCCATAATTTTCTTACAAAAAAACTAGAATTTATGGTCAAAAACCCTTATTAGCTCAGATTTTACGGAAATAGTTTTATTTTTCGATCCATAAATGGACTTAAGTTTCACATTTGAAACAGCGGATTGTTTTTTCCGTAATGTCCTTGCAAAAGACTAGATTTTATTGTAAAAAGCCCTTATTAGCTCATATTTTACGGAAATAGTTTTATTTTTCGATCACAAAATGGACTTAAGTTTCACATTTGAACCAGAGAATTGTATTTTCAGAATTTTCTCACAAAAAAACTAGAGTTTACGGTCAAAAACTCTTATTAAATCAGATTTTACAGAAAGAGTTTATTTTTCGATCCAAAAATGGACTTAAATTTCATATTTTAAAGCTACGATCGTAATGAATGATACATGTTATCAGAATGTCAATTGCCAAAAAAAAAGAAAAAAAAAAAAAAAAATAGGGGGAGGGGGTCAAAAAGTTGGAGGGGAGGGGGCACCCTTCGAGTTTGGGGATAGGGGACCTTTGGGGGGTTGATGTCTCTGCTGGTTAGGGTCATTGGTGCTTATGATCCTTGATGGTTCGTACTCACATACACCTTACTACTTGACTTGCAAGGATTTCTATGGTTTGTTCTGAATTTCTTTATTAAAATAATTTTCTTGCCATCTACATCTCTCTTAGTATCAACTTTTTAGTATACTATAACGTTGGACCCTATTTTAAACTGACACACTGTTCAAACACAACTTGTGTATTATACAGAACCCATCGGAGAGGTAAAGCTAGTTCAACTCACAATGTCATTCTATCATCATTAACCATTTTCATAGATTGAGGTTGTCTCAAATTTATAACAAATTGCCTGAGTTAACAAGCCCTCGTTAAACTCTATTTTAAATTGACAACACTGTTCAAACACCACTTGTGTATTATACAGTACAGATCGAAGTATTCGCAAATGCTAAACCCTTTTTTTCACCTTAATAGGATCAAATTCGCAAATCCTATCTACCGACACATTCATATCAAACTATTGTTGGCTAAAGGCAATTGTCCAAAAAATCAGAAACCGCTCTTGATAGCACAGACTTCAAAGAAATGGAACTGTGGATAACACATGGGTGATAGACAGCTTTCCTTACAAAACCATTCCTAAATACGCAATTTGACAATCTCTAGTTTTCGATTTAAAAAAAGTAAAGCGTACTACTCACTCTCTTTGAAAAACCAAACCAGACTATACCCACCAAACCAGACTATACCCACCAAACCAGACGATACTCCCCAAACCAGACTAAACCCACAAAACCAGACTCTACCCAACAAACAATACTATACCCTTCAAAACCGATTCTACCCACCAGAAACCTGTCTGGTTGGCCTTGGTAAGTCAATGCACTACTTTTTTAGTGAAATTAAATGTATATTTTCATGTATAGTTGAATGTATGGTTGTTATTGCGCATATCGATACTACTAGCAACTTAGTGATGATTTTGATTAGAAGTGCAATTGCCAATTATTCGAACACAGAAGATTTACGGCAACATTAAAAGCCAGAAAAGTAAACATTAAAAGCCAGAAATAACATTTAAAGAATTGTTGTGCTGCCTATGCTGTTTTACTACAACTACTAACTCACTGTAGCACTATGCCACCTGAGGCCAACACAGCTGCGCACGTTTCTCCTTCATTTCAATCCATTCAAAGCTTCCCTCTTTAGACCCTCCAAAGAAGTTCCAATTTCCCTTTAAATCCTTAGGCCTCTATTATAGGCTACTATTTATGTTATGAGGTTCTGTAGACATTTATTGTTTATGTTGCATTTTTATTTCTTTTTGCCTTACATTAAATAAAAAATATAACAGTTACTTCAAAAATGTCATTAATATTGTTATAGATAAAAAAAATTGATTCATGAAAACTAAATAAAAGTTTCGTAGATTTAAATTAAAAGCACTTCCCATGATTGAAAGTTCAAACGAGATATTAATTATATATAGTAAAGCTTGAGTCCTATGCGGAAATCATTACTCATTTGAATGAATCACAATAGTTTAGGTAGTCTTAACTTGATTTTCAATTGCACGTGCTTAAAATGTTCCCTGAATATTCCATGATGGGCCAAACATAGAAATTTCACGGCATCGTGCTGGCCTGTGTTATCGGGTCTGTTTCACTGATTGAGGACATTCTAAAATTACTAAATGTCTTCTTTTTTCATATTTTCTTTTCTTATTTATCATTCCTCAGAACGTAACATTTGCTTTTATTCATGCCAAAATATGATTATGCTATTGTTTGCACTTATTAAAAACCAAAAATCCAAGCTCCAATCGAGGGGCTAATAACTGACTGTCGCAGGTGTCCCTTCCTTCGTGCCTCTGGCTGTGCCTCCGTGCCTCCGGCCTGCCTCCGAGACACCCGGCCTCGTTGCTTGTTCAAAAATTAGGGATATTTTTAGACTTAACAGGGAATTCGCACCAGAAGCTGGCAACACTGATTCTCGCCGTTGTTTGAAATTATTCTGATGTAATTTTGCTGATATGGAGGGCCCAGATCAAGAGGAACCAAATTTTAGGTAAGCCAAGCATAGGTATAGCGTTCGGGCAAGTGAGAGTTGTGTTGGGGTGGGGGTGGGGGGACCAGCCTGCTTAAATAATAGGCTATACCATGCTGTGTAAATATAGGCTAGGCCTAGAGGAAGGGTATCTAAATACAGGGTGATTCTGGTGCTCCAGCTGGTTGTTATTACCAAATAACACTTTCTTTTAAAAAAAAATGGGCATAGTCTAGCGATATATCTTGAAATTAGGAGAGAGGGAGTTATACTGAATGAACTCCCATTAGGTAGAAACTTTTTGAGCGTAATGAATTAAGATATTTTTTTTATTATACTGTTCAGTTCGGATACGAAATCTTTCAACAAATTGCCGAAATTAGCGATACCAACCACTGGCGAAAATAGAAAATGAAAATCATCACAATAAACCTGAAAAATCGAAATTTGTCTCAACTTTATACGAGAAACTTAATATTGTGGCCTACGTCATGGATGCTGGCAAGGAAGGGCAGGGGGGATTCCCCCCTAGAAATTTAGGACTATAAAGTAATTATAAGGAAAGCAAAGGAAAAGCAGAATAGGTAAAAACCATGGAAAAAATGTTTGTTGCCCCATTATTGGATGCCTGCCAGTGGAAGTAGTAAGTACATATGGAATTTGCCGACTTTACGTTCCCTGGCAGCTTTCCATGGTTGATTACCAAACTAATTAATGCTATTGATGTCAATTGCGTATGGAATTATACAAAACCTACCAGACAGGTTTCCGAGCCAACCAGATATGTTTCTGGGCCAATCAGACAAGTTTCTGGGCCAAGCAGACAAGTTTCTGGGACAGGCAGACATATTTCTGGGGTAATCAGACAGGTTTCTGGGCTAATAGGTGTATGAAAATACTTTGGGTACACAATATACGGCAACCTAAATGGAATTTGAGGATCGATAAAGCGAAAGTATGTCACTATTCTAGACTATAGAAGCTCTACACCTTTTCAAAGAGAATATTGTAGCTATGGAATCCGGTTAATAGCCTGTAGATTAAAGGTATCTGAGATCTCGCCCCAGTATCGCATACGCTATTAGAGATATCAAAATGATATCTCATTTGCATTAAGCTAACTCAATTTGCGACCGATAAGGACTCGAAAAATGACATTTAATCACTGCTAAGCCTTTTGTTATTGCTAGGGGATTACCCAATTCACTTCTTATTGTTAACTGACAGAGTTCCAAATACGAACATTTTGAAAAACAGACAGGTTTTTTTTTTGTTTAGCATCTACAAAAAAGGGGTGATTAGTGATTGGTTAATTTTTTAACATTAAATCTCTTAATAAAATATTTGTGGAGGGATGGGATGATGGGAGAAGGATTTATTAGAGTACTTATAGTGCTGTACTATGGGTCGACTTGCTAGCGAAAAAAAAAACCCGTATGGTTGACTTGAACTAAATCAAAATACACTATGTGCAAGCAGATATTCAAAATGTATGAAGGTGGAGAAAAAAAAAAGAATTAAACTGATTAGCGGTTAAGGTAACCCTGAAGGAGTTGTTAACTCAGGTAATTTGTTATAAATTTGAAACATCATCAGTCTATGAAAATGGCTAACGACGGTAGAATGACATTGTGACTTGACCTAGCTTTACCTTTCCGATGTGGTCTGTATAATACACAAGTGATGTTTGATAAGTATTGTCAATTTAAAATAGGATCTAACGTTCCCTTCATTCCCCCCATTTCTGAGGGGCAGGAAAGAGGGGGGTAAAACATTCTTAACCATCGCAATACCATTACGCTAATACCTCTTCGCAAAAAATTCACAAATCTCGTAAACTAAAAGTAATTTCATCACTGTTGATAGCTCCATCATTAATCTCCAATAATGTAAATGCACCACTCATTTTTTCCTCTACTAATATCCTTGCAAATAAAACTATTCTCTTTGAATTCAATTCTCTTACTAATATGAATTGTAAAGAAAACTAAAAATATATAAAAGTTTTTTAAAGATACACCGGTTTTTCCGACACTGATATAATATAAAAAAACGAGTTTATCAAGAAATAGAAATTCAGTTAATTGTGTCAGAAGAAACTTGAACCAGAACAGATTATAACCAACCTGTTTGCTACGGGCACGTACGCACAGTATATACCTTCAAGCAAATTCCATATGATTTTTCAAATTACTATAGCTTCTATAGAAATGATACCTCTGTGCAAATGACCCTGGTAACCCAATTCGTTGAAAACCTACACGCATACCCGCTGCCTCAGGCGTAGGTTTGCGGGTAGGTTGTCAAGTAATTGGACGGTTACTACTACTACTTTGGAAC
>NC_142800.1:51900309-51957809 GCF_049724085.1 Artemia sp. Qi Xiang Cuo
TTCCATACAGGTTCGGTAAACACATGAGTTTAATTATGGAGGTTAGATGAACGAGTTTGAACTTCAAAATGTTGAGAATCATTAAGTCGCTTTCCCCACACACTTCTTAGGCGTTATACCGCTATGTTTTGACATAAAGCTCCCCGTGCGAGATTATAAATAATTTTGGCATCTTCTTTCCCCATGTTTTGTTTTACACTAGCGGTTTTAGTCAATCAAGGTTTCAATGGCCTTTGCGTAATTCTGTGTTTTCTGAAATAGCGGAGAACAAATTGTCTGCAAAATTAATATTTAAAGAAATTGTAGTTATATATTCTATGTAGGAGCGAAAAATGGCACGATAGAAATATTCAGTGTAAATTATAACGACAATATGTGACAGATGGGGTAATCTCTCTAAAAATTAGGTGAAAAAGAGCAGTCGGTGTTTCAAAGGTACCTAAAAATATATGTGATATTCAATTGTGAAATATAGGGGATTTTGAGTTTCAAAGGCGGTGATTATTAATAGAAATTACCTATGAAAAATATTCACTTATGAGATAGCGGCGAAGAGATAGGGGGAATGCATAGAAAATAGCAAAGATTAGAAAAGAGTGGTTTCTTTGCAAAAAAAATTACATTTAGAGAACGCCGAGGGAGGGGGGAGCAGAGAAACCACTGGTGGGGGGGGCAGAGGTGAATCTCCCGCTGCGATATGGTGATACTGGGATTGAAAAAGAAAAAAACATTGGAAGAAATAGAAAGGTAGGAAAAAATGCTTACATTTGCATAATCCTTCTGGACTTGGGCACCCGAAGGATCAAGTAACGTGTGTTGGAGGGCGGGCGGGGCGGCAGCGCTATGTTCTTGCGCGGCTGGGCCGGCTATTTCACGATCTTGCGTAGCTTCGGCATTGTAGTTATCCGCCCACTCTCTCTTTAACTTTCTGCCAGGCTGCATTGGTGCTGGCACTGATGGAGCTGCCTCATCCTCTCTGGCTTTCTTGGAAGGAGGGGGCACGCATTCTTCATAATTGGCCTTAAAAAGAAGAGAAAAAATTAGTATCAAAATAATTTACCCCTTTTTTTTAAAGAAAGAAAGTTAGTACCCTCATCCATGTAATTTTTTCTAGAAAAGCATTTATCACTAAGAAAGCACCCCTATACCAAAAGCACAGCAATAGGTAAAATTTGCAAGAAATGCCCATATTTTTACCTTGCAGAGAAATAGTTTTAAATGTTTCCCGTCTATAGGTCTTTAAAACAGAAAAAAGATTGTTATCATAGTAGCTTCTAGGCATAAATTACAATCTTAGATGTAAATGTACACATATTAAAGCTATCTTTTTTTCTTAGAAACCCTCGGTTCTCTTACTGCCCAAACGCGAAGAAACAGTTTTGTTTTTCATTTTAAAATGATGGCGATAGAATTGAGGCATGGCCCCCTCCCCCTTTCGCCAATGTCATAAATATATTTTTAGATCATAATTTAAAAATAACGAGATTTCACCGCTTCTTCAAAAAGAGATTGTATATGCCTGCGCTTAATAAATTGCAATTGTCGGCATGAGACTGCTTTAATTTGATAGGAGAAAAACATCACATTTTGATCTGAGAAACCTTTTACAAGAAGTGCTTTAAAAAAGGGTGACAGTTAATTTTAGGCCTCGCGTTGGAGTCTTGTGTCAAAACAGAGCGGCATTTTCATTAAAAATTGACAGAAGTCAGTGATCGCTTTAGCTGGAAATATAGAAGGAAGGAATTTAACGAAATGGTATATTTTTTTTTGCGAGAATTTGATTTTAAAACAATGGTGGGGGGGGGGGATTTAGCTGGAAATATAGAAGGAAGGAATTTATCGAAATGGTATTTCTTTTTGCGAGAATTTGATTGTAAAACAATGGTTTGGGGGGGGGGGGGTTGGGGGTAAAGGAATATATTTACGTTTTAGCTGAATATACTGGAGGATGTCCAAGGAAAATAATTTTATTTGAAAATGTACTAAAACGGAACTTACATGGTAAATTGTAGTTGCCAAGGCTTCTAATTCATCAATATTATCCATTGTAGTTGTTTACACTGTGTCAAAATACTTTCTGATAATTGAATCACATTGCATGTCCGTTATATACGAAATCTCAAGGGCGAATTGTTATGTAACGGGGGAAACCATATGTAACAAGCCCTCTGATTGGTTGAGAAGGAGGATGTAACCGACTCGCTGATTGGCTGAGAAGGAAACACGTGATCTAACTGTTTCCGGGAAACTCATAACATTTGGCGAGAGCAACAACAACAAATACTATTTCTGGATCATAACATTCACGATCGATTACGCAATCAAGTTCTCGGAAATTCACTTCCCCCTCGAGTCCTAGATCAATAACATTGTTCCCGTTGGAATTCAATGCGCATGTGCAACCTTCGTTCCGGAGTTATTACACATAGAAACATCAAATAAATCGACCTTGGAAAAAGAGGTCATTGACCCCATTAACCACGTGTTCTCCCTAATGACTCTATGCCCATATATGGAGCCCTGTCAGTATTCTATGCCCATATAAGGAGCCCTGTCACGATCAATAGGGGCCATTCTACTAATATATGCTTTGCTTTGCCCCCCACCCCTCCCTCCTAATGTGCAAATATATAGCCGAAATTTGTTTCTAAACTATTATATTTTCATCATATTTTGTTTTATTTCATTAGCATTAGCCAAACGCTAAAGTTTGAATCTGTCTCACAACTTTGTTTTTAAAAACAATAAAAAAAAACTTTAGAGTAAAGAGCGAGGGGCTGAGGAGGGGGCAGCCTCTTTCATGTACGGAATAATTTATGTTCATTTTAAGTCTTAATGTCGCTCCTTACTTTCAGTTAAAAAAAAAAAAATTTTTAATTAATTTCTGAACGTTTTTTAATTAATATAGGTTTTGATTTTGGCAAGTTTAAAAAAAACTTGTTTTTTTATTTAATTAATAATATAAACAGTACTTAAATATTATACCGCCAACACTCAAGAAGTGAAGCTAGGTTAATCCTAATGAAAAATACCAAAACATGATTCAAATGTAATACTTTAAAAACAAATTTGGGCTATATATTTGCAAATTAGGGGGTGGGGTAACCTGAGCCGCCACCCTAATGAGCAAATATACAGCCCAAATTACATAATTCCAATGTATTCTGTCACCCGCCACTTGTTTTCCACTGAGCTTAAGCTAATTGCTTCTTTATACAGATGGATAAAACCGGCTTGTTTTCGAGTTTTACGCAGCGTAAACTTGAGTGTGGGCGGCAGTGCTTCCATTCCACTAATGTGGAAATAAAGTATTTAAGTGCCAAAAATAGGGTAGAATTATAGTAGGACACAATCCGAAAGTAAGTATGTTATCGTGCTTACTATTTGAACAGGAGTGTTAACAAAATTGATTCTTACGCTATATTACCAGTGGTTCCACTTCAAATTCTTTCAATCCCTCAAAGGCTGGTGGAAAATCCCTATATTCAATACCAAAATCCCTGAGAGTTTCCCCATATTCTTACTTCTTTCCGAGTTACAAATAAAGACTTATTAGGCTGACTTTTAATAGCAATTGTTCAAGACGACTTATTTTGCAACTCAAGACCTTTTACGTATACCAAAATATCTTCTTTGACGTTTAATACAATGCTTTGTATTTATCGACTAGTTAAGTTCATTTTTGATTAATAAAGTCCGAGTCCAGGCCTCAGATGCTGAACCATATGAATGCATTTTACCGATTCGTTTTTTTTTGCGATTATTTTTTCCTTCTCTATCGATACTTTTTCATAGACCTTGCTTTTACTCGAATCGGTACGAAAGATTGGCATGAATGATATCTACCCGGTCGCGTTTTAAAGCTATATTTTGTTTTTTATTTTTTTTTTTTTTATATTGAGTTGTTAATTTGAAGCAGAGTATAGTAGCAAAAATGAATCACTTAAAGCTTGATTTAAGGACAGCGCGTGCATTTTGATATTCTGAATTATTCGATTTTAACTAGTGTAGACTGTTACCTGCCTCCCAGTTTTACAGAAAATGCCGAATGTAGACACACTTTAGTTTAGATTCAGAAGAATTTAATGAGAATTACCAAATAATAAAATTTAAGAGAAAAAACAATCTACTACGCTTAAAACCCCGAGTCAGAGTTGTCGTCGCCATCCCATCGTCTTTCCCAAGGATTAAAAAAGCGACGCATTCGCACGCAGTCGCATCGGATTTCACAGACTTCCTTTAGTTCTCTTTAAACTGTCAGTGAGCGTAGGGGGGGGGGCTTTACGCTTCATCCCATACTTGACAGAAATCGCCGTAGTCAAATTAACATTTTTTAGCCCATTACTCTTTTAATTTTTACTGTTTTCAGAACCCCGAAAAGTCTTTCCCCAACAACAATTGAGCAGGAAAGTTCAGAAATAAGTCAAATAAAATAAAGAACGCTAATGAACTTTAGCACTCCACTTGGCGTCTTGATGGATGCCACCCAGTTCCAAAAATCAAACCTTCAGTCCTTCCCCGTTGGTTATTTTGTTTCAAATTTCGCGGGTTTATCCAAGTCTGACAAAAACAAGAACGTTTGTAATCGCTTTTGCCGAAATCCCACCGTTGCATCACAACAATTCCTATTTCCGTAACAAAAATCCATAGGCTCGGCAAGGGAAAAAGTAGAAAATCCAAATTTAGAGTAGAAATAAAGTACTAAAGTAGGTCTAAAAATATTAGAGGAAAAACATTCAAAACAAAGTAGTCTACTCTAAAATATAGTAGAAATGGAAGCACTGGTTGGCGGTATAATACCTAAGTACCTAAAAAACCAACTTGGCCGTTGAGTTTATCCATAATTAAATTTATGAATGAATTAATTTATGTTGCACAAAAAATATTTTTTGTTCAATGTCAATGCTATTGAAACAAGCGCACAAATAAATTTTGCTCCTGAGGCTTGGTAGTCGGGTCGGGGTATGCGGATATTACATAGAAATCTGGGTTGGAAAATCTACAACATAAAACCTGGGTTGGAAAATCTTGACAAATGAATCCAAAAATTTTGCACAGAAGCGAAGAAAAGTATGCCCATTCTTGTCCCAGATAAACCTTGAACTTCATCGACCTTTTTAATCGAAGAAATAAGTGGTTCATTTTATTCCTTTTCTTAGTTCAGCAAGTGAGGTTGTGGAGGCATAAGCAATAAGCATAGACTAATCTTTTTTTGCAATGTTTTAATTTATAACACTTGATGACATCAGGCACCACAAATGATTTACCCCCCCTCCTATTGTTTGAAATATACATTTTGCCACCCCACCCTTTATGTACTAGTAAGTTGACGTCCCTACATGATGTCATGGGCGCCCATATGAGGGGGCAGAGGGAGGCTCAGGCCCCCCCTGGCTGAATGATGCTGCCTTATATTTTTGTTTTGAGATTTCTATTATACATTATTGGAAGTGTCGATTAGACCAGCTAAGCCCCCCCCCCCTAAAATTCCGCTTATTGGCGCCAATGCATGATAAAATGGTATAGCTGAACTTAATTATCTTTGTTGATTTTAGCATTGTCTAGTTTTTCATATGTTAACTATTTTTGAAACAAAATATCTTAGAATTTTTTCTTGAAATATAGTAATCGCCTTTAACCCAAATGTTTGCATATAAACTGGACCTTACTTCATTAAAATTTATTTACAAAGCATAACCTCTGCAAGGTCATGTCGTCTGTGACATAATCAGAGAAACCTAAAAAATTAATATTACACTATCTTGCCACAGGAAGGAAGGGAAATAAAAAGTAAAAATTTCTTTTGTTGGGTCGCGGAAGTAAACATTAATTGATAAGCACATGAGTAGATTTATTTTTTATTTTCTTATAAATGCTGTTCCTCCAACATGAAGACAAATACTATTTGACCTCGAGATTTCAACCTTTTGGCTTCATAACTATTTCTTTGATAAGATTTTTTTGACACTAATAGTGAAAACGTGAGTTTTGGTCATTTCTTTTTACGTCAGCATTGGATTTAAATGTCACGGTATAAACACTGGAGCAACGCAAGATACAAAAAATATTATGAGGTTTTAATTCCACACTTTCAGCCCTGAATGTACCAAATATACAAAATAAATAATAATAGCAAAAAAGAACACGACTAGGGTCTGGCCTAAGCTGATTTTTTTTTTTAGACAAGCGATATTTTTTGTATAAAGTTTCGATATTTTTTTTTTTAAAATGAAATCTTGAAGATATATTCATGGGAGCCTTCATCGTCTTAGTTTGATAGTATGCAATCACAACCAAGGAGTTGTAGAAAATAGAAATATCTAAAATGAGTATTTTTATTGTTGTTAATCTGTAGGCAGTCAGTAATTTCTGTCACCCCATTGACTAGACTAAAGAAAAAGAAAATAAAAAAATAAAAATAAAAATTAATCACTGTTATAGACAATATCCTTATACACCCCTTTTACAAATCCCTGTTTCAAACAGTTCCTGGTAATGAACTACAACTGAGGAGCTACTCGGCTCAATACTAACCGAAACTCTAAAAGCAGAATTTTGATATCAATAAATATATCAAAAGAATCAGCTTATTATGCTGATTCCAAATATAAGAGATTCAAGCTCATCAAAAGTTATGAGCCTGAGAAATGTTGCCTGATTTTTGAAATAGGAGGGAATTTTGCAATATATAAAAATTTGGAATTTTGCTATTTTTGCCAGAAGACAGATGACGGATGCATGTTTATCCGTTTATTTGTTTTTTTGTTGTCGTTCTTTTTATTTTCCCAGGGGTGATCGTATTGATATAATGGTCCTAGAAGATCGGAAGAGGGCGCATTTAAACGAAAATTACAAGTTCTAGTGCCCTTTTTTAATTGACAAAAAGATTGGAGGGCAACTGACCCCCCTCCCATGCCCATTTATTTCCCAAAGTTATCTGATCAAAAGTTTGAGATAACAATTTTGTTCAGTATAGTTGAAAGATAAAAATAACTATGTCTTTAGGGGTAAAATAACCCTCCCCAGGCCGTGGGGAGAGGCCTGTAAGTTATGAAATGTGGCCGTTGTTCACCCACAGTATTTGTTTATGGAAAGTATACAGACATTTTTCGGGGGAGGGGGATTTTGTGCTTGGGATGAATTTCTATTGGGAAAATTTTCACTGGGGAGGGAAATTTCCGGGGGTGAATTTTCCAGGGAAAATTTTACACTGGGGGATTTCAGAGAATTCCTATACGAAATTCTTGCTGTCTTACATTATCTTTGCCTACTCGATTTTGCATGTGGAGGTATTCCGGGGGAATTATCCGGGGACTATTTTCCGCATGTTTTGATTTCCGGAAAAAAATTTCCACGGAAGGGAGCATTTTCGGAGTGATCGAGAAACCGATTAGAGATTAGAGTCTTTTTCAATTGACAGTATGCTAAGGAGAATTTTTCAGGCTGAATCGTCCACAAGAAATTTTACGGGGAGGGGGATTTTCAGCGAGGATGAAGCTATCTGGAGGGAGCTTTACATGGGGGGGGGGATTTACTTTACGTTGGATGAAATTTTCACGGAGAAGTTTCGCCTGAGGGGAGGTATATTTCATAGAGGCTGAGCCAGATTTACCTGCATTATTTGAAAAACGAACAGAAATTAAATTAAAAAACAAGTTTCTTTTTAACTGAAAGTAAGGAGCAACAATAAAACTCAAAACGAACAAAAATTATTCCGTATGTGAAGGGTTGCCCCCGCCTCAATACCTTGCACTTTACGCTAAAGTTTGACTGTTTGTCCCAATTTCTTAAGAACGACTACTGAAACACACGGGCCGTTTGATTAGAATAAGAAGTTTTTTTAAAACTGCCAACAGCTTTAGCATAAAAAACAAGGTATTGAGGAGGGGGCAACCCTACTTATACGGAATAATATCTGTTCGTTCTGAGTTTTAATGTTGCTCCTTACTTTCAGTTAAAAAATTTAGTTTTTTTTAATTCAATTATAGACAAGATTGCATTCAGGTGCACCGGAAGCTTGGGTTCAAATGGCATTCAGGACAGGAACGCCTTGACAGCATAATTTGGAATCTACCTGTCGCTGTAGACAAGGGTACTGATCTTCTCGTCCTAAGAACACTTAATGCACACAGAGCTATTGATACTTGCATTCATCGTCAACATTTTACACAAAGCCCAAGAACGTGGTGTTATATGTTGTATCATATATGTACCGGAAGGCCATGGTTGTTACCCTCATCCCTTCTCCTTGAAGGCCTCATCCTTTTAAAGAAATAATCCATATAATAAAAGTTGTGAATCATGGTGGCAAAACCTCACCATCACTGTTCAAAAATGGTATCATCGAACCATAATAAGTGGTAAGACTCTTGTGTTTTTTTCAAGGCACGAAAAAGTAACGATGTCATAATTAAGCCGTCTAAGTCCTTTACCCGTCCTGAGCCTCTCTATTTTATCCACGTTGAAAAGCAATCTTGCTATATTTGATTCACTACGCGTTCCTGTGTTCGGGTATCGTACGAATTACTTGTTGCAAACAAGAATCATATAGCAATGCCTCCAAGGTTGACACAGCCCCCCAGAGCCCAAGGGCAAGGGTTGTAAGTTATGCCTGGGGGCATATAAGGTTTTTAGGGAATGGGTAGAACATAATTTAGGAAGGGGCTCATTTGATTGGAAATCAAAACTTTTAGTGCCTTTTTTTTAGAGTTCTAGTGTCAAATTTTGAGACAGCTATTTTGTTCAACATTATTGATTGGTCCAGTAGTTTTGTCTGTGGGGATATCAACCCCTTACCCCACAGCCTTCAGGGCAAGTGCTGCTAGGTAACTAGTCCATTGTAAACATATAATATATATTATGGAGAAAGGTGGGCATGTTTGCCCTTTACTTTCCAAAAAGACGAAGGGTACTCAGGGGAGCCTTTCAGAGAATGTCAAGGGGAGTGTTGAACTTAAATAATGTACGCTATGTGCATAAGGGTTGTGGAAAGGGCGTAACTCAGGAACGACTGGGTATATTAATTTAGAGCTTTCAGGAAACGATAATAGAGATGATGAATTGAACAGAAAGGCAATATTTACATGCTACAACTACAACTACTACTGAAACTGTTTCTACTATTACTACTGCTGCTACCACTTCTACTGCAACCACTACTTCTGTTACTACTACTACTTCTGCTACAACTGCTGCTACTACTACTACTACTACTACTACTACTGCTACTACTACTACTACTACTAAGACTACTGCTTCTGTAGCGAGTACTGACAGGGCTGAGGATATTGATATGGACATATGGGGATACGTTAAGGGAAAAGTTGAACTTAATCATTGCATACTACATTCACATAAAAAGCAATATGTGCATGCTACTGCTAACACTACTACTGGTGTTACTTTTAATACTACTACTGCTACTGCTAAGGCTACTGCTACTTCAATTGCAAATACTTGTAAAGCTAAGATTATTAAGATGAAAAGGGCGTCAAAAGGGGGTCAAAAGGGCAAATCAGAAATATTCTTGGAAGGGCTTACCGTATCAAGATGATTCTTCTGGGGTATCATGAGGGGAATGTTTGACTGACTAAAAGGCAACATGTACATGTTACTACTAAGACTAATATTGCTGCTACTATCGCTGCTACTATTACTGATACAATCCTATTACTAATACTACTTCTATTACCACAACTACTACTATGATACTAGCACTATTAAGCCTAAGTGCATAAAGGTGAAAATTTGAAAGAATATTGAGGAAAATTTGAACGAAATCAAAAGAAACAATGTGCACGCAGTTTGTAAAAAGGGTGTATCTCAAGAATAAATATGGGTATTAAGTTAGAACTATCAGATAATGCTTAAAGGGGAAGATCAATTTACCAAAAGGCAATATGTTATTACTACTGCTGCTACTAACACTAGTGCTATTACTACTAATAATACAACTAGTACTCCTAATCCTAATATTACTACTAAGACTACTATTACAACTATACCTAAGGGTATGAAGGTGAAAATTTCAGAGAATACTGAGGGGGAAGGTAAACTGAATCATAACACACCGTATGTGTGCAGGCTGTTTAAAGGGTGTGTCGGCAATATCTTATGAACAGTTTGGTGTGTAAAGGTGGAACTTACAGGGCTTGCTCTGGGTGAAGTTGAACTAACCAAAAGACAATATTCGCATCCTAATACTACTGCATCTACTAATACTGCTGCTGCTACTATTACTATTAATATTATTACTACAGCTACTACTTCTACTGCTACTAAAGCTATGGCTTCTACTAGGACATCCACCACATGGCTAATATGGGAGTAAAGTTCATTTGTGATGCAAATGGATGTTATATTTAGATTGAGGATGTAATTCTAGGTATATATTTACACATTAGGGGGGTGGGGGTATATATTCTGTGAATATATAGGCTCTAAGAAATTCATGGGTTTCTTAGAAAAACTAGAAAAACAAGGAAAGAAGTGAAGATAAAGGCTCCCCCCTGCAAAATGTGTTAACTAGGATAATTCTACATGTTATGGAGTAAGAATTGTTTTCTCAATATGTTTCCTTTGGTCCAGCTGGACTCCTAGGCTTAAAATACTGGTTGGCCGGTTGGCTAATTTAAAGATTTGTATATACGTAAACTGTCAAATTAGCCCTCTGGTGGTATCCCATCCTACTATTAACTCTACTGCTACTAATACGACTGCTATTATCATTACTACAGGTACTATTACTACTGCAACAAAAACTAAGGGTATAAGGCAAAAACTTTGGGGAATATTGAAACTTTATTGAACTAAATTGAAACACACTATGCCCATACAGGTTGTCAAGAGGAAGTATCACCAATGCTTGAAGAACGGTTTATGGTTTTAGGTTGAAACTTTCAGTTTGTGTTGAAGAGGATGCTGAAGAAAACCAAAGGTGCTAAGTGAATACTGCTACTAATGCTACTTTCGCTGCCACAACTATTGCTGCTACGCAAGCTAAGGGTATTCAGGTGAAGCTTTCAAGGCATATTTAGGTGGATGTTGAAATAAAATAAATGAACTATGAGCATGGAGATCCTGAAATAGGTGACACCGCAATATCTCAAGAACGGCTTACATTATTAAGTTAGACCTTTCTGGGTAAATTGCGATGGATTTTGAACTAGCCAGAAGGCACTATGCGCATGCCATTAATACTACTACTTAGATTACTGTTGCCCATTATGCCTTAAAACTAAACCTTGCTTTAAAACTATGTCAAAGGGCACTCTGTGTATGCTGGTTGCCAATAAGACATCTCAGCATTATCCAGAGAACGACTGAGGATATTAAGTTAAAATTTTCAAATATACTACTATTACTAATTCTACTCTTAAAATATAACTAATTCAAAAGAGTGTAAGTGTATCCAAGTTGTCAACGAGCATAGATAGAATTATTTGGGAATGTTATTAAGTTTTATTTTTCAGGTCAACTTGAGGAGGTATAAAACTAAATTAAACAATACTATTTGTGTCCAGATTTTCCTAAGTGTATGTTGCTAAAAATTATTGAAAAATTTTCTCCAATATACAAACAGCAAGCCAAACAATGGAGTCTTATTCAAAAACGAAAAAATATAAAATTTTATTTTGTTTTTCCTTGAAAAATCCTATGTCAATAAAAACAAACAGAAATTAATTGAAAAAACTTGTTCCACAATATAAGTTTTCAAAGAAAAGTAAAGAGTTCCATTAAACCAAACACGAACAGAATTAAAGTTAAATAATCTCTTAAGCGTAAAACAGCCACAAATCACCATCAATAAATAACTGAAACCCAAAACAAAGAGAAATTACAATAAATAACCGAGTCAAACTCAAAACGAGCAGAAATTAATATGAGTAAGGATGACAACCCCCATTCGCTCTTAAGACCAGAACATAATTTGCAATCTATTGAAAAAAAACAATCGACGTGGATTGATGTTTATTCCTTAAAGTCCGAATATTTTTTGATTTATTAAAGTTAAAAAGTTAAAACATTGAAAATGGATTTTTTTTTTCAGCAAATTATCTGCTGGTTTTTAGAAGGCATGGGGGTTGTCAGCCCTACTCAAATTAATTTCTTCCCTTGTTTAGTTTGACCTGGTTATTTATTGTAATTTCTGTTAGTTTTGGTTTTCATTTATTTTTTGATTTGTCGTAGTTTTACGGTTGGAAGATTATTTTACTTTATTTCTGCTCATTTTTGGTTTAATGGAGGTCTTTACTTTCCTTTGAAAAACTTATTTTATGGATTTTTTTTTAATTAATCACACAACAGAATAGAAGGCCAAAATACATTCTATGCTAACGCCAGGTGCTTACTGCATTTCTCTTTGTGGCACAGAAATAGTGACATATCCAAGAAGAGCCACATTATAAACCTCGTTAAACATTTCAAAGATGATGCCTTTAAATTTGATCATTCGTTGACTAACGTCATTTGCAAGTTATTTAAAAGTGTATGTAATTTTTTGCCTCCTTCTCTTTAATATTTGTTTTTCTTGACCGATGCTATAACAAATAATAATTGTATTTGGCTAGACATAATTATAAATTCTAAGAAACAGCGGAAGAGAAAACAAGAAAAATCTCAGACAGTGAGTAAAGCAAGAAATTCAGGTATTTCGATAAAGAACACCGCTAAGCTGTCATTAATGAAAAAAACATGTTCAATCAAGTAAACACCCTACCTTGATAGCAAATAAACAAGATATTCAAATATAAATATGAAAAATTTAAACTGTTTCTGACAAAAAAAAATTGAAGAAGCATGAAAAGCAAAGAGGTGACTGCTTTTCATGTAAGGGTGGCTTCTGAATTTTTTATTTTATTTTTTTTGTCTTGTTGGTTTTCAGCTTTGTTGTTTTAATATATGTTTTCTTTATTATGATATTTAGTTTATTAGTCATTAAAGCTATTTTTCACCTTCTTCGATATATTTTGTATCATTATATTTCAGTGGGTAGAAATTTTCCTCGTACTTATTTTTCCTGGTTCTTGGTTTTCATCAGCTAGTTTAATAGGTGGCTCAAAGCAGCATAGCTCTCGTCTATTAGATCTAGACAGTCCAGACTGGAATGGTAGCTTCAAAAAATATGATAGTGGATAGGGTAGATAATGGCTAGTAAGGATTGATACTTTCACTCAAGAATTAGTAGAATAGGGAAGGATTTAATGTCAGCAGGTGAAGGCCGTGAAAAGCTCCGAAGCCCGATTCGGCCATAGGCACAAGTAGGTTACTCTCAGACGCATTTCCAATCACTATTGACCAGTAGCGCTAATTCACGAAAATTTAGGGGTGGGGACCAAATTTACTCTTCAAACTATATGAGAGTAGGATATCTTGCTGGTTTTTTTCAATGAAAATGCCTACAAATAGTATTTTCAATACAAATGTCAAAATGGCATTTTTCAAAATCTATATGGGAGGGGTTGGGTAGAGGCAAAAAATCTTAGATGCAAATAGCCAAGTAAAACATGAATTCCCGATAACTACTAATTCGAAAAAATAGGCGAATAAACTATCTTCACAGTAAATAAACAAAATCTGGAAAAGTAAAAACTAGAAAATAAAAAAAATAATACTTCAAATTGTTAATGACAACAGAAAATATTGGATAAGTATTAATAACAAAGGAGTAACTATTTTCTATGTAAAGTTGGCTCTTCAATACATTTTTTTTCTTTGGCCTTTATTATTTTTCAGCATTGGAGTTTCAGTATCTGGTTGTTCTTATTGAGCGTTTTGTTTAGTCGTTATAAAAGTTGTTTTTTAATTGTTTAGATATACTTAGTCGTCTTATATTTTACTGGGCTCTTTGCGTTTTTTTTTTTCAACTAGTTTACCAGGCGGACAAAGCAGCCTAGCTCCCATCTATTGGGACTGGACTGGTGTCTTCAAAAACTATGACAGTGCTGTTAGGGCAGATAGGCTAATGACTAATAGTTGAACCTTTTACCCAACATCTATTAAAATCATCTATGAAATTGAGAAAGATTTACTGTCAGCAGGTATATGTCTTGAAAAGCTCTCTAGCTATGATTCAGCCAAGGTACAAATACAGTCTGACAGATTATCGATTGCCCCTGCTCAGTGGCGTCAGTTCATTAAAATCTAGAGATCGGGGTAAATTATATTATCCAAAATCTAGGGGGGGGGTACTATTTTTTTTTAAATTTTATAAAGCTAAAAGACCATAAAACCCTTTCTCTGAGAATATCAAAAAAGGTATATACAAAATATGGGGGGGGGTCAAGGCCTCACCCCCAAATAGACAACCACTTCCTTGTCCTTCTAGAATATTTCTTTTTACACAAATTTAACTGTCTGAATAGCTGCGTCTAACATTGTACTTTGATGACCAGACTAGGCGTGAAAGTTGAACTTACTTTTATAGGAGAAAAGGATACCAGACCAATCAGAAGCTTAATTAAATCCAAACCACCTTTACGGTTTGTAAAATCAATGGAAGATGAAAGTCAAAATCTTACGCTGTGCTCTCCAATATTCCTACGGCTTAAAAAAATATATCCTAGCTATTATTCAATATTTAACCATAGATTATTCAGACACTGAATTATTTTTACTTTTATTTTCCTTGCTTCATAAGCCGACCTTCAAAACGTTTATGGCCCGGATGCAAAGAGCCAAGTAAAAGTGAAAATGAATTTCCGCTAACAACTAATTAGTTAAAACGACTTCACGTTAAGAGCATAAAGCTAAAAGCAAAAAAAAAAAAAAAAAAAAAAATATGCATTAGGGTTGAACAAAATCCTGATCCAAATAAATTAAAGTTTGCATAGAAAAATGACATCTGGGCAACTCCATACCTTCGATGGGCTGAAAACTCAGGTATTAGGCTCAAACTTGATAAACTGGGTGAGCTGCATTAGAACTATAAGAAATTTAAGAACAAATGGTACGATCTTAAGATTTGGGGGACAACATGAGAATAAATTTTCCCTGCTTGCTACCTTGATTCCAAGGGTCTATATTTAAAAAAAGATGTTTGGGGTCAAGTGCTTAATCTAACATTAAATTACATAGGATTTTTTTTCATTCCTTTATGTAGGCCTATGCCTAATTTAAAAAAAAAAGCACTACCGCCAAAAACTAAAACGCCTCTAGGATCAAAGGATTCTCCAGGCCAATGCACACTTGTTAGTGAGCTGCCTTCCAAACAGCTATTTTAGCGCAGACGCCTTTAAGGGATGTCATATCTCAGGGAGAATTTAACCCTAAGACTGGCCCAGAGCACCCTTGCTCTGGAAAACCTAAACTGTTGGCATATAAACAAACGTGCTTTGTATTCTGACCCCCCCCCCCCTCACAGAAGATTCGTCTTGCTCCATCCTCCCATTCCCCGCCTAAAGAGTTAGACTGTTCTGTTAGATATTGGGAGACGGTAACACACCAATAAATTTGAGGACCTACTGACGATGTGTGAATTACCAAAAGGGTAATTCCTGCTCTGGCAAGGATCAATCCAAATTTCGAAATTGTTAATGACTTGAAGTTTTTTACACTCATTTCACAATCCTTATTCAAATGTTGTTCTTTGGGTCATTCACCGGTCAAATTCTACTTTAGCTTCTTTTGCTATCTTGGAAAGGGTTTAGGTAAGGAAATTGAAACTTTCAGGGATGGGTCTACAGGCTAAAGCATGTCCTGAGAAGGTATTTTGAAGTACCTATCTCCACTCCTTCTCCCTTTAGAGGGTCCTGAAAATTGCCAACATGACAGGTCTATACCTATTGAAAATTTGACAAAACAGTATTTTACCTTAATTTTAAGTTATCAGTTTCTTTTTCTCTGGCTTCAGTGCGGAAAATGCAATTCTTGTTATTTGAGTAATTTAAGCCATATCAATGTTTTTTTTTCAAAATTTAGGAAATACATTTTCATATCTTTAAAACCTTATAAATTGGGATTGAGCAAAGTTGTGAAGCTGAAAACAATTTTTTTTGTACTTCATGTAATCAGATGATCTATTTTGCAAGGTTTCACGTTTGTCACAAACACATTTTTAAAGGTCATCAAAGGTCAGGACCCTCTAGAGAGAGAAGGAGTGGAGGTAGTTAAAATACCTTCTCAGGACATACTTTAGCCTATAGATCCATCTCTGAAAGTTTCCTTTTCCTAACCTAACCCCTTTCCAAGATAGACAATAGTAGCTAAAGTAGAATTTTACCTCATTAACTATTTCTACCTTTAATAGTTATTCAATTCGATGAATTTGAATCGTGGTTAACCCGTATATTTCACAGCCAGGAAATTGGTGTTGCTCGAAAAGTTTAGACTTCGTAGGCTCATAAGGAGCTTCTCTAGAAATGATGGTAAATATTTTGGTTAACGGAGTAGTCAGATAGCTAAGAGACAAGCTTACCTATAGAATCAGAATGTCATCCTGAATCCAAATATTACATTCGTTTCCGTTGCAAATTCAATTTTAAGCCCCTTACGGGCCCTCAAAGACGTTACCTCTTATTTTAGACGTGGCTTATATAGGCTACCTGTGCTAGCACCAATCTTGTTAAAGCCGGTTTTCCCGTAAATTGAATCGACAGTGACAAAATCAAGAATCCAATAAATGCGTGGGAAATATGTAATAATGGGCTATATATTTGGGTTGGTTAGAAAGGATGGGTTAGTTTAAGTTAGACTATTGAATCTACGACGAAAACGAATGTCATATTTGGATTCTGGATGACATTTAGATTCTAGAGATAAGTTTGTTTCTTGGCTATGTGAATACTCTGTTAATCGAAATATTTACCGAAATAAGTTCTAATACCCCAAAATTACATAATCAAAATACCTGTGGACAAGGCTGTATCCAGGGGACTACGGGGTTTGACACCCCCCCCCGCCACCCAGTTGATATTTTTTTCCAACTTGTAAAACGTAACAAAAATGCATATAAAAAAATTTTTGATGTGTTTTTTGAAGTTTTTTGTGTGCAAAACCTCCTCCAGAGAAAAATATCCCCCAAGCAAAAATCCTGGATGCACCTTTGCCCGTGGGCTATCAAATATTAGTGTTTTTTTTTTTATTATTGAAATTATACTAAAATCTTCCCTATACGAACAAATGTAGTTAAACAGATTTTCAATACAAACAGAATATTTAATACACGAGCTGATTATTATATAATTACAAGCAATTTGACTTCTACCCTCTTTTATTATGTTGTTGATCTTAGTGGATAAATTAAGAAATAGAATATCTCGTTCTAATAAAATAGTTATAGCCAAGCAAACACAGCCCTCAAAGTTAACATAGGTTTCACGCAAACAACAGGGGACATTCATTTTTGTTAACCTATTTTATCAACTCAACCTTGCTTTGTACAGGTACCTGAATTATAGTTGGATAATAACAGAATTAATATCCACTCTAGCTTTGTTCACACTCAAAATCAAGATAAAAACAGAGTGATTTCAAAAGGAATATCCCCCATATACATAAATGTGTTTCCTGAAACATCAAGGTTCTTGTGGTCAATGCACCGCGCAATCCACGACAAACGTGATAAAATCCAAGCAAAATTTAAACGGGTAGAAAGGATCTCTACCAAACTGGAAACAAGCTTGAATGGCATGTTAAACCACATCTTGAATGACAGGTTGAACTACTGAAAACATTTGTACAAGGTCAATTCTTTGGAAAAGACGGAAATCAGAGGAGTGGAATAAGAAGTTTGGTAACGAGAAACGTGCTCATACCTGCTTACAGCGGAAGGTATAGGGAATTCCCTTCTGACCTGCAAAGTTAAAACATAAAAATATGAGATACTACTATAGAAAAATAAATGAATCACAAAGCGCTCAGAAACTAAATAAATAATTCAACAAAACATAAGATAAACAGATATTCGTCTTGAAATTCGATTTTGAACATAATTCCTTGAACCTTCTCAAGGTCAGAGCGTCATTAGCACTTTACTGAGCACAATTTGTATTATGAGCAGTGTGTTTCTCATTTGTTAAGATTTCACAAAAAACACATCAAACAAAATAATATCACAAGGCTAATAACAATTCAAAAATAAGATTGGTGCTAGCCATCCCTCTTAAACCCTTCAAACAGCTTGAGGATCATTGCGTTTATTCTGCTCCATGAATGGCACCCAAAGTGCCATTTTGTTTGCCATGCGACACTTTTTGATGCTGTTATCAAGCCAAATTAAAAAAAACCCACATAGATGTAAAAATTAGGTTTCAAAAGAGTTCTTGAATGGTTCTTCATAATGTTCCAGTGCCCCACTACCGACAGGTTAAAAAAGAGACATTAGTGTTTTTCATGGAAAAAAAGTGCTTTTCCTTGTTTTTCAAGGCGGGGTTATAAGTCTACTGAATAGAGTTTTCAACCATCCTGATTTCACTGGTACACTTTTTATTTCAGTCACGTCATTATGAAGAGTTGCAGGCTCTTTTTCGAAATATTTTATTAAATTCCTATAGATTCTTTTTGCAATAATACTTTACTATTAAGATTAATCGAGTTAATAATAGTTAGTATTCTCAGATCAGTTGAAAATGACTTTATTTTCTCACTAGGCATTTTTTTAAACATGTTTTTTAACTTCCGGTTACTATGGGCCGTACTTCAGCTTGGGTCTCATTCATATACTGATTTCAGTTTAATTTAATCTATAATTAATATGGCCTAAGACTCTTATTTCTGCTCGTCATTGGTTTCGATACGTCTCTTTAATTTTACTTGAAAAACTTCTTTTTTGTAAAACGTCCTTTTTCGAAACTGACCAAAATATCGTATAGTAGTTCATATTCTGGAAAAAATTTGAGTATTCAGTCAAATTTTGCGACCAACAGTAGTTCGTACGAAAGTTTTTGACAAGTTTTAATATAGAACTTTGGTTGAATGGGACTGAAGCCAACCTGAACCCCCATCCTGTAGAAACCCTTCAATGCAATTGTATCTTAGTTCACTATTTTATTAAAAGGATCTTGTTATTTTATATTTCTTGTTGTAATTACTTGTTAACTAACTAAGAACATGTTAAGGTAATTTATTAAAACGAGCTTTGTTTTGTTGTTTTAAAAAGGGGACGTGAAAAATCAATACAACTATAATTGTTCCCTTAATCTTTTATCTTAATTGCTTCTGGGATTACAATTGAGGTTTCTAAATGGTCTAAAATTTTATAGTTGATCAATGTGAAAAATTCAAATTTTACGCTAAAAATCGATATTAGACCTACTGCATTTTTCTTTAAACATCAAAGTTCTCGTTGAGGCTCCCTTGGTCCAGAGAACTTACAACGAAAATTTCCTGGCGATAGGAGAATAACAATGTTTAGCACTTTTTCAAGTTTTAAGATTCGAAACAACACATTTTTTCAAAATATTTATTTCCTCCTAGATCTTTTGGTTCCAGTATACATACCCAATAAGTTGCTGGCTGATTGGAGACAAAACAAATCTGGGCCATTTTGGGCATCAAGAATCAATCAATACAACAGTTTTTTCCGCACCTTTTGTCTTCATTGAGAGTCCCTTGGTTCTGTTGATATATCCTGTAACTCTAACCCAATTGGGGAAAAAATTGTTGGTCTACTTCAAGGTGTTATATATATATATATATATATATATATATATATATATATATATATATATATATATATATATATATATATATATATATATATATATATATATATTATTGCAAAACGAAAGCCTAGGCCACGGCAAAAAGAGAAAAAACAAGCACCTGCACACCAAATTATTATGCATGATAATAACACACATAACTATAAAAACACAGAGTACATAGCATTAACAATTAAATAGCATAATAATTACAATCGTTAGTTTTAATAATAATAATTACATTTATGTTCGTTAGATTTCATCTAAAAAGGAAATTTACCGCCTAGATTGTACAGAAAGACGGTCAAAAATCGAATTTTTGTACTCTCCTTGGTTTTAGGCACGTATTTACCAAATTTAAAGTGAATATAGACCTATTAACTCGAAAGGCGAGTAAAAATATTTTCACACCGTTCTATTAGCCCAGTTTAATAGCACTGTCAGGTTTGAAGTAGATTTGACCGCTTTCGTGCAAAAGTCGGATGCTTCTGAAAAACATTATTTCCATGTCCCATTTGTCTAACGTACTTGCCCCCCAAAATTTCAAGCCGATAAGCAAAAAAAGCATACCAGCCCTTCTATTGAAAAATTGGCGGAGGCGGTAGTACTGGAAGGTCCGCGAACCCTCTTTGTGCCTCCAATAATATACCTTGAAAGAGCTTACATGATTCCGCCTAAAAAAAGCGGAACACACTCACTCATTTCTGCTAAAAAAAGAAAAAAGAAGGATGAAAAAAAATGCGAAACATTCTTATCTTCGCTTTGAAAAAAAGTTGGTAGTAGGAGAGGTCGCAGGTATCTAGCCCCTGGGTTCTCCAGGAATATAAAATAATAATTCTTGCGTGGTCTCGGTTCAAACAAGATGAGAATTTGTTTACTATTCTGCTGCCAAGTTCATATCAAGAGGAGTAGCGGGAAGAGCCACGAACCCATTTTATGACTTCAATCGTCCTGTCTTGACGATGCAGGATTCCACTTCAAAAACCTTGCAAAACCTCTTCCTTTCTGCAAAAAAAAATTGTGGTTAGAGGGCCGAGGAGGGGTCTAGGGGCCATGTGTTTATTTTGTGTTTTCTTTGAAAATCTTTACGGGGGTCTAGTTCAATGGTGTCGTTTATGGGGGGAGCAGCTCCCCCCCCATATTTTGGAGAGAACAAATTATTATATAGCCCATGCCCCTTGACTATCTGGATATGGACCCCTCTTGTCCCCCAATAAAAATGCTGGAGCTACGTCCCTGGTCTGGTTCAAACAAGGTAACATGTACCCAAGTTTTGACTAAAAAGTTGGTGGTTGTGGGATGGCTTAAAGAGACAATGGGCCAAATTTGAAAATTCTTGCATGATTCCGGTTTAAATCATAAATACTTTTTCTTCCAAGCCTCCAGCAAAGGTTTCCAAAGGCTCTTTTTCCTTATCAGGTCTTTGAAGCAGTTGATGCAGAAGCAAAACCGGTTGTTTAAGTCCGATTATCTAAACAGATTTATTCATTGTTTTCACCACTGATTCCATAATTCATTTTAGATGCTTGTTGTTGCTGGCTGTTTACCAGATCGCGTGTTTAAATACTTTTTCTATGTCATGTGGTATCTATTAACCTATTACATCTAAGATTCAAACAGGGTGGAACATACCTACCTTTCTTAATAGTTGACAGGGAGAAGGGGTGCAGGGAGAGGGGGGCCACGGAGACTCTAGTAGAGCCAGCACATTTTCAAAACAAGCCATGACTTTGCTAGTCTTCGGAAACTTAACTTTTTTGCCCATACCTGTACCACGACAAAAAGGTTGTAAAATTATTTGTGCTTGTAAAATGGTGCATCTCATAAACAAACCTTTCATTATATTTTAATTACATACGCTTTAAACAGATATACTTTTTAAGGATTATTCATCAAGGTTAAAAAAAAAATTACATCAACCTTACTTCAAAATTGATTTTCTTAATGCAAAACTAGCGCTTTACTGAAAACACAAAACATTATTGAGTGTTTGTAGTGTAATGCTTACATGCTTATAGAATTTTTACAGAATAAACGTAAAGCACTTTATATGGTTTAAAATATATTTTTTATGAGTAGTGTTAGTATTGGGATTGTAAATCAACTTATTTCCGAAATTTACATCATCCCTGGAAAATCTTTGTACTATAGGTAGAAAAAACTCGATTTCTATAGTTCATAAAAAATGTTATTAGTTCTCAATTTCGAATAATATAAAAGGGCATTTCTGCATTTCAAAATTCTATATTATGATCAATTAATATTCCGGCTGGTGAGAAAAATAAGGTTACTTAAGTAGTAAGTTATATAAAGGTTTCACGAGTGATTGCGTAATATGACTTACCAGGGTCAGTCACCTATGGATTCTACGAGTGATTGCGTAATATGACTTACCAGGGTCAGTCACCTATGGATTCCACGAGTGATTGCGTAATATGACTTACCAGGGTCAGTCACCTATTACTACGAACGGTGCATGCCTTACCAGACGGGTTTCTGAGGTAACACCCATTTTTAACAGTTTCAATTGCACAAGGAGACAGGTTTCTGGTGGGTATAGAATTTGAGAGTTGATAAAGTGAAATTATGTCACTATTCTAGTTTTTTTTTTAAAACCGGTATTTCCTATAACTTAATAAAGGGTTAAGGTGATTAGCGATTACGAGCGAGGATAGTACGAATTGCTTGTGAAAAAACCCGGATGAATTAGTTGAAAATATAGTTTTAAGAAGAAATGTCTGAAAAGTAACGATAGAATGACATTGTGACTTGACCTCGCTTTACCTCTCCGATGTGGTCTGTATAATACACAAGTAACGTTTGAAAAGTATTGTCAATTTAAAAAGAAATGGTTGAAAAGTGTTTTGAGGGAGATGGGTTGCTTGGAGGGTTGAGTTGCACGAGGGTTCAGTTAAAGGGAGTACAGTTACACGGGGGTTTACTTAAATTGGGTTGAGTTGCACGAGTGTTCAGATAAAGGGGGTATAGTTACACAGGGGTTTAGTTAAATTGGATCTAGTTGCACGAGGGTTCGGTAGCACGAGGGTTCAGTAGCACGGGAATTCAGTTGTACAGGGTTTCGATTATACAGGGGTTCAGTTACATGGAGGGTTCAGTTGCACGAGGAGAGATTTGCGAATTGGAGGAGATGGGATGATAGTGTACTGTATAATACACAAGTGATGTTTTGGAGAGTATTGTCAATTTGAAATAGTTTAGAAATAAAAAAAAATTAACAAGAAATGACTGAAAAGTGTTTTGAGGGAGATGGGATTGCATGGAGGGTTGACTTGCACGAGGGTTCAGTTAAAGGGAGTATAGTTACACTGGGGTTTAGTTAAATTGGGTGGAGGTGCACGGGGGTTCAGTAGCACGAGAGTTCATTAGCATTGGGAGTCAGTTGTACCGGGTTACGGTTAGACAGGGGTTCAGTTACATGGAGGGTTGATTTGCACGAGGGTTCAGTTAAAGGGGGTATAGTTACACGGGGGTTTAGTTAAATTGGGTCAAGTTGCATGAGGGTTCAGTAGCACGAGGGTTCAGTAGCACGGGGGTTCAGTTGTACAGAGTTTCGGTTATACAGGGGTTCAGTTACATGGGGGGGTTCAGTTGCACGGGGGTTGAGTTAAATGGGGCTTGAGTTCCACGAGAGTAGTGCTTTGTCGTGGTTTAGCTTGTCACAGTTACATTCTCTTGATCTTTCAAAGTTCACTTTGATTTTATTTCATTGATTCTTTTTGTTTGCATGTCCGGGCTGGTGTTTGCAAGTCCAAGTTGGGTTTTCAGACCTACGTTTTTTATATTTTCGTGGTTGTTTGCATGTGTTTCCGAAAAAAAAATCATAGTTGTACCCTCAACGCCTCACTCTTTACGCTAATTTTTTTCATTGTTAAAAAAATTAGAATTGTGAGAAAGTCAAGCTTTAACGTAAAGAACGATTCGTTGAGGAGGGGACAGCCCCTTTCATAAACGGAATAATTTGTATTAGTTTTAAGTTTTTAAATCGTTCCTTACTTTAAGTTAAAAAAACTTGTTTTTTACTCAGGTAATAATGGAACATTTAATATTTTTTCCTAATGTAAGTGTTTTCTTAAGAAAATGACCCATCTGTAACAAATATAGCCTTAGCTAGTTAAAACTGCACATAAACTCTTGATTTTTTGTCGTGTTACTTAGATAATAAAGGAACATTTGGTTTTCTTTCCTAATTTAGTGTGTTTTCTTAAGAAAATGCCCCATCTTTAACAAATTTTGCCTTAACTAGTTAAAACTGTGCATAAATTCTTCAATTTTAGTTATGTTACTTAGATAATAAAGGAACATTTGGTTTTCTTTCCTTATTTATGTGTTTTCTTAAGAAAATGGCCCATCTTTACAAATTTAGCCTTAGCTAGTTAAAACTGCACATAAACTCTTAATTTTTTGTCGTGTTACTTAGATAATAAAGGAACATTTGGTTTTCTTTCCTAATTTAGTGTGTTTTCTTAAGAAAATGATCCATCGTTAACAAATTTTGCCTTAACTAGTTAAAACTGTGCATAAATTCTTCAATTTTAGTTGTGTTACTTATGTAATAAAGGAATATTTGGTTTTCTTTCCTTATTTATGTGTTTTCTTAAGAAAATGGCCCATCTTTAACAAATTTAGCCTTAGCTAGTTAAAACTGCACATAAACTCTTGATTTTTGTCGTGTTACTTAGATAATAAAGGAACATTTGGTTTTCTTTCCTAATTTAGTGTGTTTTCTTAAGAAAATGATCCATCGTTAACAAATTTAGCCTTAGCTAGTTAAAACTGCACATAAACTCTTGATTTTTTGTCGTGTTATTTAGATAATAAAGGAACATTCCGTTTTCTTTCCTAATTTAGTGTGTTTTCTTAAGAAAATGATCCATCGTTAACAAATTTAGCCTTAGCTAGTTAAAACTGCACATAAACTCTTGATTTTTTGTCGTGCTACTTAGATAATAAAGGAACATTTGGTTTTCTTTCCTAATTTAGTGTGTTTTCTTAAGAAAATGATTCGGGGAAACGCTGTTTGAGGAGGGGGAAGCTATCAAAATTGTCACTCTTCTGCACCTGAATCAATTGACTTAAGGATTTTGGGAAGAATCTGAAAAAGTCTAAAAAACAGATTTTATTCAGGCGCATGGTACCCTTGTCAGCTGTATTCCACATGAATTCTAGCAACAGTAGCTTCTCCAATGATTTGGGTACGATATTATATGATAAATTACCATCTATCCATGCGTCATCTATAACTCCTCCCTTGGCAATGCGGGCCAATGCCGGAAGAACAAACTTTAACTCGTAATTGGAATTGTGTATAAAAACAGGTGCGAAATATTGTTGTCTAACGTTTGCTTAGCTAGTTAAAACTGCGCATAAAAATTCTAGATTTTCATTCTAACTTAACTTGTAGGAATAGGACTTTATTCAAACAAGTAAATCAGCTTTATTCAATGTATAATAGTGCATAAAAAAAGACTATTATTTTTCCTCATTCTTCCCTCCATAACCACGTGCTAACGCCTCTATCTCGCTTTCACCCAGTTTCCTTCTTAGTATACGATAGAAATTATGGCTACCCCATCTCCATATTCCGTAATAGCCGTCATGCGTTATGTAATGATGATCATCCAATCTAGGTTCCCGATCTAAAAAAAAATGAATTACAAAATCAAAATTAATTTTCATTGAATACTTTTCATTTAAACTTAAAATACGCTAAAAGATGGTCCCCATGAAACTATTACAGTTTCTATAAGAATGAACGAATTTCAAAATCAATTTAATTTTCATATGAATACTTTTCATTTAAGCTTAAAATACGCTAAAAGACGGTTCCCGTGAAATTATTACAGTTTTCTATAAAAATGAACGATTTTCAAAATCAAAGAAAAATGGCCTATCTTTAACGGATATAGCATTAGCTAGTTAAAAATGCACATAAATTCTTTATTTTAATTATAACTTAGCTTGTAGGAAATAATTGAGTCAAAATAAAAACGATCATAAATTAAAATCTAAAAAAAAAAAAAAAATGAATTTCAAAAACAATTTAATATTAATTGAATAATTTTAATTTAAACATAAAATACGCTAAAATATGTTCCCCATGAAACTATTACAGTTTCAATAAGAATGACAGAATTTCAAAATCAATTTAATTTTCATATGAATACTTTTCATTTAAGCTTAAAATACGCTAAAAGACGGTTCCCGTGAAATTATTGCAGTTTTCTATAAAAATGAACGATTTTCAAAATCAAAGAAAATGGCCCATCTTTAACAAATATAGCCTTAGCTAGTTAAAACTGCGCATAAATTCTTGATTTTCATTCTAACTTAACTTGTAGGAAATAATCGAGTCAAACTCAAAACGAGCAGAAATTAACATAAGTTGGGTGCAAAAAACCCCTATGTCTCCCCAATTTAACTTTCTTTCATATGAATACTTTTCATTTAAGCTTAAAATACGCTAAAAGACGGTTCCCGTGAAATAATTGCGGTTTTCTATAAAAATGAACGATTTTCAAAATCAAAGAAAATGGCCTATCTTTAACGGATATAGCCTTAGCTAGTTAAAACTGCGCATAAATTCTTGATTTTCATTCTAACTTAACTTGTAGGAAATAATCGAATCAAACTCAAAACGAGCAGAAATTAACATAAGTTGAGTGCAAACATCCCCTATGTCTTCCCAATTTAATTTTCTTTCATATGAATACTTTTCATTTAAGCTTAAAATACGCTAAAAGACGGTTCCCGTGAAATTATTGCAGTTTTCTATAAAAATGAACGATTTTCAAAATCAAAGAAAATTGCCTATCTTTAACGGATATAGCCTTAGCTAGTTAAAACTGTGCATAAATTCTTGATTTTCATTCTAACTTAACTTGTAGGAAATAATCGAGTCAAACTCAAAACGAGCAGAAATTAAGTTTTTTTTTTGTTCGGCATAGATGAAAGGTCCAATACCTCAGTTAAACTAAGAGGTTACATTTTGACATCGTTTGACAATTTACTAAATTTTAAGGTTTTCTTATGCAAGAGTCAGAACACACACACACAAACACACACAGACACACACACAAACATACACACATGTTACCAAATTCCACATTATTGCACAGAAATACCAAAATCGTAGGTTAGGTTAGCCTATGTATGGATGACTTCCCGTGAAACTATTGCAGTTTCTATAAAAATGAATGATTTTCAAAATCAAATTTAATTTTCATTGAATACTTTTCATTTAAACTTAAAAATACGCTAAAAGATGATTCTCGTGAAACTATTGCAGTTTCTTTAAAAATGATTGAATTTGAAAATCAAAATGAATTTTGCATTTAATACTTTTCGTTTAAACTTAAAATATGCTAAAAGAAGGTTCTCGTGAAACTATTGCCGTTTCTATAAAAATGACTGAATTACAAAATCAAAATTAAATTGCATTTACTACTTTCCGTTTAAACTAAAAATATGCTAAAAGAAGGTTCTCGTGAAACTATTGCAGTTTCTATAAAAATGACTGAATTACAAAATCAAAATTAAATTTCATTTACTACTTTTCGTTTAAACTATGGCAGTTTCTATAAAAATTTTAAAGCTAAAAATTAAAAAGCCGCTTACCAAGTGTAGAGAAATAAAAGCGTCTATTTGCGTTCTACTTCATGATTCTAATTGTAAGAAGGAACTGAACACAAATATCCCTATTTTTTAAGTCATTTTATATGTTATATCATAGAAATTAAAAGAAATTAAGCCTCTTCTTATCAGATTCAAATGCTTAATATCCCCAAGCATATGTGAATCAAATTTAACTTTAAAGTGCTAACGTATCTGATGAAATAATTTAAGTCGTATGATCAATTTAGTAAGAATCTAGGTTCCCGATCTAAAAACAAAAAAAAATGAATTTCAAAATCAATTTAATTTTCATTGAATACTTTTCATTTAAACTTAAAATACGCTAAAAGATGGTCCCCCGTGAAATTATTGCAGTTTTCTATAAAAATGAACGATTTTCAAAATCAAAGAAAATGGCCTATCTTTAACGGATATAGCCTTAGCTAGTTAAAACTGTTATGCAAGAGTCGGAACACACACACAGATATACACACAAACATACAAAATACGCTTTAGTAAGAACACTCGATATCCTTAAAATATCTGATTCAAATTTTTAAACCTACGGAAATTCATATATTTGGTTGATAAGTATTGTTAATTTAAAATAGGATGGATCTAACGTTCCCTTCGTTCCTCCATTTCTGACGGGCAGGAGAGGGAGGGGGTCATCCTCCATTTCTGAGGGGGCAGGAGAGGGAAGGGGTCAATTTTGGAGGGAAAACCAAAAGCGCAGAAATTCTTTATGTGAATTGTAACTTAACTTGTAGGAAATAATCGAGTCAACCTCAAAACGAGTTAGCTACTTGAAACTGTTATGCAAGAGTCGGAACACACACACAAACACACACAGAGACACACAAAAACATAAAAAATGCGCTTTAGTAAGAACACTCGATGTCCTTAAAATGTCTGATTCAAATTATTAAACCTACAGAAATTCATATATTTGTTTGATAAGTATTGTCAATTCAAAATAGGATGGATCTACCGGTCCCTTCGTTCCTCCTTTTCGGAGGGGCAGGAGAGGGAGGGGGTCATCCTCCAGTTCGGCGGGGCCAGGAGCGGGTAGTTGTCAATTTTGGAGGGAAAACCGAAAATTCTCAGTATCGAAAATAAAAAGGGCTATACCTCAAGGGGAAGCTCAGAGCCCCTTCATTCCTCCACTTCTGAGAGCGGGGGAGGGGTTTAATTTTGGAGGGAATTGGTCTCTAAACTGTTCTTTATAAAAAAAGATAGTTTCATTTTTTAAGGTTAAGTTAATTGAGATGAGGTTATGCGCCCGTCGTTCCTTTATTTCTGAGGGGCCGGAGTCGGTGGGGTTCATCTTACATTTCTAAGGGGGAAGGAGAGAGAGGGGGTCAATTTTGGAGGGAAAACCAAAAATACTCAGAATCGAAAATGAACGGGAATCTGCCTCAAGGGGAAGGCTCAAAGCCCTTCACTCCACCACTTCTGAGAGCAGGGGAGAGGGTTTAATTTTGGAGGGAATTGGTCTCTAAACAGTTCATGATAAAAAAAAGATAGTTTCATTTTTTAAGGTTAATTTAGATAAGGTTATATACGCGTATATAACTCTATCTAAATTAACCTTAAAAAATGAAACTATCTTTTTTTTATCATGAACTGTTTAGAAACCAATTCCCTCCAAAATTAAACCCCCTCCCCTGCTCTCAAAAATGGAGGAAGGAAGGGGCTCTGAGCTGTCCCCGTGATGTAGAGCTCCGTTTATTTTCGATTCTGAGTATTTTTGGTTTTTCCTCTAAAATTAACCCCCTCTCTCTCCTGCCCTCTTAGAAATGTAGGAGGAACCCCACCGACAGCGGTTCCTCAGAAAAAGAGGAACAAAGTGCACCACAAAACATATAAATTAACTTAACCAAAAAAAAAGAAAATATCTTTTTTTTATCATTAACTGTATAGAGACCAATTCCCTCCAAAATTAAACCCCCTCCCCTGCGCTCAGCAGTGGAGGAAAGAAGGGGCTCTGAGTTTTCCCCTTGAGGTAGATCCCTGTTTATTTTCGATTCTGAGTATTTTTGGTTTTCCTTCCAAATTTGACGACTGCCCGCGCCGGCCCCCGCCGAAAGGGAGGGGGACCCCCTCCCGCGCCTGCCCCTCACAAAAGGAGGAACGAAGGGACCGTTAGATCCATCTTATTTTGAATTTACAATACTTATCAACCAAATATATGAATTTTCGTAGGTTTAATAATTTGAATCAGACATTTTAAGGATATCGAGTGTTCTTACTAAAGCGTATTTTGTATGTTTGTGTGTGTGTGTCTGTGTGTGTTTGTGTGTGTGTTCCGACTCTTGCATAACAGTTTTAACTAGCTAACTCATTTTGAGTTTGACTCGATTATTTCCTACAAGTTAAGTTAGAATGAAAATCAAGAATTTATGCGCTTTTGGTTTTCCCTCCAAAATTGACCCCCATCCTCTCCGGCCCCCTCAGAAATAGAGGGTGACCCCCTCCCTCTCCTGCCCTTCAGAAATGGAGGAACGAAGGGAACGTTAGATCCATCCTATTTTAAATTGACAATACTTATCAACCAAATATATGAATTTCCGTAGGTTTAATAATTTGAATCAGACATTTTAAGGATATCGTTTGTTCTTACTAAAGCGTATTTTGTATGTTTGTGTGTGTGTCTGTGTGTGTATTCCGACTCTTGCATAACAGTTTTAACTAACTAAGGCTATATCCGTTAAAGATAGGCCATTTTCTTTGATTTTGAAAATCGTTCATTTTTATAGAAAACTGCAATAATTTCACGGGGGACCATCTTTTAGCGTATTTTAAGTTTAAAGGAAAAGTATTCAATGAAAATTAAATTGATTTTAAAATTCATTTTTTTTTTTTTTTAGATCGGGAACCTAGATTCTTAATAAATTTATCATACGACTTAAATTATTTCATCAGATACGTTAGCACTTTAAAGTGAAATTTGATTCACATATTCTTGGGGATATTAAGCATTTGAATCTGATAAGAAGAGGCTTAATTTCTTTTAATTTCCAAGATATAACGTATAAAATGCCTTAAAAATGGGATGATATGTGTTCAGTTCCTTCTTACAATTTGGATCATGAAGTGGAACGCAAATAGACGCTTTTATTTCTCTAAACTTGGTGAGCAGCCTTTTAATTTTTAGCTTTAAAATTTATATAGAAACTGCAATAGTTTAAACGAAAAGCAGTAGATGCAATTTAATTTTGATTTTGTAATTCATTCATTTTTATAGAAACTGCAATAGTTTCACGAGAACCTTCTTGTATCATATTTTAAGTTTAAATGAAAAGTAGTAAATGCAATTTAATTTTTATTTTGTAATTAAGTAATTTTTATAGAAACTGCAATAGTTTCACGAGAACATTCTTTTAGCATATTTTAAGTTTAAACGAAAATTATTAAATGAAAAATTTATTTTGATTTTGAAATTCAATCAATTTTAAAGAAACTGCAATAGTTTCACGAGAATCATCTTTTAGCGTATTTTAAGTTTAAATGAAAAGTATTCAATGAAAATTAAATTTGATTTTGAAGATCATTCATTTTTATAGAAACTGCAATAGTTTCACGGGAAGTCATCCGTACATAGGCTAACCTAACCTACGATTTTGGTATTTCTGTGCAATAATGTGGAATTTGGTAACATGTGTGTATGTTTGTGTGTGTGTCTGTGTGTGTTTGTGCGTGTGTGTTCTGACTCTTGCATAAGAAAACCTTAAAATTTAGTAAATGGTCAAACGATGTCAAAATGTAACCTCTTAGTTTAACTGAGGTATTGGACCTTTCATCTATGCCGAACAAAAAAACATAATTTCCGCTCGTTTTGAGTTTGACTCGATTATTTCCTACAAGTTAAGTTAGAATGAAAATCAAGAATTTATGCCCAGTTTTAACTAGCTAAGGCTATATCCGTTAAAGATAGGCCATTTTCTTTGATTTTGAAAATCGTTCATTTTTATAGAAAACTGCAATAATTTCACGGGAACCGTCTTTTAGCGTATTTTAACCTTAAATGAAAAGTATTCATATGAAAAAAAAATTAAATTGGGAAGACATAGGGGATTTTTGCACCCAACTTATGTTAATTTCTGCTCGTTTTGAGTTTGACTCGATTATTTCCTACAAGTTAAGTTAGAATGAAAATCAAGAATTTATGCAGAGTTTTAACTAGCTAAGGCTATATCCGTTAAAGATAGGCCATTTTCTTTGATTTTGAAAATCGTTCATTTTTATAGAAAACTGCAATAATTTCACGGGAACCGTCTTTTAGCGTATTTTAAGCTTAAATGAAAAGTATTCATATGAAAGAAAATTAAATTGGGAAGACATAGGGGATTTTTGCACTCAACTTATCTTAATTTCGGCTCGTTTTGAGTTTGACTCGATTATTTCCTAAAAGTTAAGTTAGAATGAAAATCAAGAATTTATGCGCAGTTTTAACTAGCTAAGGCTATATCCGTTAAATTTAGGCCATTTTCTTTGATTTTGAAAATCGTTCATTTTTATAGAAAACCGCAATATTTTCCCGGGAACCGTCTTTTAGCGTATTTTAAGCTTAAATGAAAAGTATTCATATGAAAGAAAATTAAATTGGGGAGACATAGGGGTTTTTTGCACCCAACTTATATTAATTTCTGCTCGTTTTGAGTTTGACTCGATTATCTCCTACAAGTTAAGTTAGAATGAAAATCAAGAAATTATGCGCAGTTTTAACTAGCTAAGGCTATATTTGTTAAAGATGGGCCATTTTCTTTGATTTTGAAAATCATTCATTTTTATAGAAAACTACAATAATTTCACGGGAACTGTCTTTTAGCGTATTTTAAGCTTAAATGAAAAGTATTCATATGAAAATTAAATTGATTTTGAAATTCGTTCATTCTTATATAAACTGCAATAGTTTCATGGGGGACCATCTTTTAGCGTATTTTAAATTTAAATGAAAAGTATTCAATGAAAATTAAATTTGATTTTGAAATTCATTTTTTTTTTTTTTTAGATGTTAATTTCTGCTCGTTTTGTGTTTGACTCGATTATTTCCTACAAGTTAAGTTAGAATTAAAATCAAGAATTTATGTTCATTTTTAACTAGCTAATGCTATATCCGTTAAAGATAGGCCATTTTTCTTTGATTTTGAAAATCGTTCATTTTTATAGAAAACTGTAATAATTTCACGGGAACCGTCTTTTAGCGTATTTTAAGCTTAAATGAAAAGTATTCATATGAAAATTAAATTGATTTTGAAATTCGTTCATTCTTATAGAAACTGTAATAGTTTCATGGGGACCATCTTTTAGCGTATTTTAAGTTTAAATGAAAAGTATTCAATGAAAATTAAATTTGATTTTGAAATTCATTTTTTTTTTAGATCGGGAACCTAGATTGGATGATCATCATTACATAATTCATGACGGCTATTACGAAATATGGAGATGGGGTAGCCATAATTTCTATCGTATACTAAGAAGGAAACTGGGTGAAAGCGAGATAGAGGCGTTAGCACCTGGTTATGGAGGGAAGAATGAGGAAAAATAATAGTTTTTTTTATGCACTATTATACATTGAATAAAGCTGATTTACTTGTTTGAATGAAGTCCTATTCCTACAAGTTAAGTTAGAATGAGAATCTAGAATTTTTATGCGCAGTTTTAAGTAGCTAAGCAAACGTTAGACAACAATATTTCGTACCTGTTTTTATACACAATTCCAATTACGAGTTAAAGTTTGTTCTTCCGGCGTTGGCCCGCATTGCCAAGGGTGGAGTTGTAGATGACGCATGGATAGATGGTTCTTTTTCATTTAATATCATATCCAAATCATCGGAGAAGCTACTGCTGCTAGAGTTCATGTGGAAAACAGTTGACAAGGGTAACACGTGCCTGAATAAAATCCGTTTTTTAGACTCTTCAGCTTCTTCCCCAAATCTTTAAGTCAATTGATTCAAGTACAGAAAAGTGACAATTTTGATAGCTTCCCCCTCCTCAAACAGCGCTTCCCCGAATCATTTTCTTAAGAAAACACACTAAATTAGGAAAGACAACCAAATGTTCCCTTATTATCTAAGTAGCACGACAAAAAATCAAGAGTTTATGTGCAGTTTTAACTAGCTAAGACTAAATTTGTTAAAGATGGGCCATTTTCTTAAGAAAACACATAAATAAGGAAAGAAAACCAAATGTTCCTTTATTACCTAAGTAACACAACTAAAATTGAAGAATTTATGCACAGTTTTAACTAGTTAAGGCAAAATTTGTTAACGATGGATCATTTTCTTAAGAAAACACACTAAATTAGGAAAGAAAACCAAATGTTCCTTTATTATCTAAGTACCACGACAAAAAATCAAGAGTTTATGTGCAGTTTTAACTAGCTAAGGCTAAATTTGTTAAAGATGGGCCATTTTCTTAAGAAAACACATAAATAAGGAAAGAAAACCAAATTTTCCTTTATTACCTAAGTAACATAACTAAAATTGAAGAATTTATGCACAGTTTTAACTAGTTAAGGCAAAATTTGTTAAAGATGGGTCATTTTTTTAAGAAAACACCCTAAATTAGGAAAGAAAACCAAATTTTTCCTTATTATCTAAGTAACACGACAAAAAATCAAGAGTTTATGTGCAGTTGTAACTAGCTAAGGCTATATTTGTTACAGATGGGTCATTTTCTTAAGAAAACACTTACATTAGAAAAAATACTAAATGTTCCATTATTACCTAAGTAAAAAACAAGTTTTTTTAACTGAAAGTAAGGAACGATGTCAAAACTTAAAACGAATATAAATTATTCCTTTTTTTAACGCGGCTGTCCCCTCCTCAACGACTCGCTCTTTACATTAAAGTTTGGCTTTCTCACGACTATAATTTTTTAAACAATAAAAAAATTTAGCGTAAAGAGCGAGGCGTTGAGGGTACAAATATGTTTTTTTTTTTCGGAAAAACATCCAAACACCCACGAAAATCTAAAAAACGTAGGTCTGAAAACCCAACTTGGACTTGCAAACACCAGCCCGGACATGCAAACAAAAAGAATCAATGAAATAAAATCAAAGTGAACTTTGAAAGATCAAGAGAATGTAACTGTGACAAGCTAAACCAAGACAAAGCACTACTCTCGTGGAACTCAAGCCCCATTTAACTCAACCCCCGTGCAACTGAACCCGCCATGTAACTGAACCCCTGTATAACCGAAACCCTGTACAACTGAACCCCCGTGCTACTGAACCCTCGTGCTACTGAACCCTCGTGCAACTCGACCCAATTTAACTAAACCCCCGTGTAACTCTACCCCCTTTAACTGAACCCTCGTGCAACTGAACCCGCCATGTAACTGAACCCCTGTATAACCGAAACCCTGTACAACTGAACCCCCGTGCTACTGAACTCTAATGCTACTGAACCCTCGTGCAACTCAACCCAATTTAACTAAACCCCCGTGTAACTATACCCCCTTTAACTGAACCTTCGTGCAACTCAACCCTCCATGCAATCTCATCTCCCTCAAAACATTTTTCAGCCATTTCTTGTTAAAATTATTTTTATTTCTAAACTATTTTAAATTGACAATACTCTACAAAACATCACATGTGTATTATACAGTACACTATCATCCCATCTCTTCTAATTCGCAAATCCCCCCTCGTGCAACTGAACCCTCCATGTAACTGAACCCCTTTATAACCGAAATCCTATACAACTAAATCCCAATGCTACTGAACCCTCGTGCTACTGAACCCTAGTGCAACTCGACCCAATTTAACTAAACCCCTGTGTAACTATACCCCCTTTAACTGAACCCTCGTGCAACTCAACCCAATTTAACTAAACCCCCGTGTAACTGTACTCCCTTTAACTGAACCCTCGTGTAACTCAACCCTCCATGCAACCCATCTCCCTCAAAACACTTTTCAACCATTTCTTTTTAAATTGACAATACTTTTCAAACGTCACTTGTGTATTATACAGACCACATCGGAGAGGTAAAGCGAGGTCAAGTCACAATGTCATTCTATCGTTACTTTTCAGACATTTCTTCTTAAAACTTTATTTTCAACTAATTCATCCGGGTTTTTCACAAGCAATTCGTACTATCCTCGCTCGTAATCTCTAATCACCTTAACCCTTTATTACGTTATAGGAAATACCGGTTTAGAAAAAACTAGAATAGTGACATAATTTCACTTTATCAACTCTCAAATTCTATACCCACCAGAAACCTGTCTCCCTGTGCAATTGAAACTGTTAAAAATGGGTGTTACCTCAGAAACCCGTCTGGTAAGGCATGTACCGTTCGTAGTAATAGGTGACTGACCCTGGTAAGTCATATTACGCAATCACTCGTAGAATCCATAGGTGACTGACCCTGGTAAGTCATATTACGCAATCACTCGTAGAATCCATAGGTGACTGACCCTGGTAAGTCATATTACGCAATCACTCGTGAAACCTTTATATAACTTACTACTTACTTATAAATCAATGTGTTTTTTTTGCAGGCTGCTTAATAGTTATTTGTTCAATAAAACAAGATTCCTCGATTTAGGACCACAGTCACATATTCTATATGAATTTTCGGGAACAAGTATATGGAAGACATATCGTTCTTTACTAAACGTCCCCAAATGGGGGTACTTTGATCTTAGGAATCTCTAGTACTGTATCAACTGTACTTTAATGAAAACATGATGGAGTGATTTTCTTGTAAAAAAAAAACAACCAATCAAATACTAACTTCTAGAACAATTTCTGGTTCCATCCGATTCCCAGGACTGAAGTGTCAACTACAAATTTGGTGACGTATAAAGCTTACAAAAAAAACTTGAACTCGTGTATATATCTTGTCTCTATTTGTTAAGTTGGGTATATGCATTTGTGTATGTTCGATACACTCCTAAACTAATCTACCAGAAATTGTGCATTTTCGTACATACAGCGTATTTAAAACCTGAAGAGAAAATGACTGATCATTTTTTTTTTTTACGAAATAGACAAAATCCATGCGCAATCTATTTGCAATATATGACACGACTCGTTCATGAGGATCGAAGGCCCAATATTATTTGCATTATTGCCTGAGCAGAGTGAGGGCAATCAAAAAGCACAAAGCCGACTTTTTTCTAGATAAAGATCCCACAAAGTTGCCTCTTTTATCTTTTATCTATATAAATACATATGTCTGTGTATCACGTCTACATATCATATGTAGTTCCAGGAGACCGACGTTCGCTCGATGAAAAAAAGGACATTTGTTTGTCTCTTTTGCACACTGTATATAAATAAAGGGTTTCTAAAACGATTTCTGTTTAATTTCATGCTCAGAGAACATAGGCTAATAATAGTGCTTTTAAATTTGTTGACCTTTAAAAAGGCCATTGAGTAGGGTTTTGGTGTCGGGAATGGTTAAAAAGCGTACAGAATGCACTAAAATTAAATTTGCCGATGGGTAAGTGTAGAAGCAGGAAGATCTTACTCCAATGCTGAGTTGGTTATAATAAGTGCAATGGTGCATTTACGAAAAAAGAACCAAACCCAAAATGAAAATTTACACGGCCGTAGAGTGACCTATGTAAAATAAAGAGTCCTAAGATATATTGTGGAATAGCTTATCTTACATAAACGAATCATAATTTCGGTAATACATGCATACTCTCTTCTTTTGCTGGTTTGTCAATAAGAAAAACATTGACTTATTAATCATTAGTCAGGCATAGTTTTAAGTTTGAATCATTATATGACTTTATTTCTGCTCGTTTAAGTTTTAACATGGCTCTAAGTTTTAACATACTATTTTTGAAAAGCTTTTTCTGATATTATTTTTTTCAAATAAAAATTTTTAAATGGGGGATAGGCTATAGGAGATTTTGTGCAAGCGTAATTGCACCGTTCAAGAAGAAAAAATTGGTTGTCCATTTTTTTTTAAATATCAATTTCATATTAATTTACATTTTGATCAATTTTTTAGGAAAATAAATACGGCTGATAGATTTGGCAAATTGCTCCAGTTAAAAAAAAAAAAAAAAAAAAAAACACTACACACACAAAACCAAACAGCAACAGCAAAGGGTATGAAGTTGAAACTTCCAGAAAACGTTGAGGAAAGTGTTGCAACTAAATAAAAAGACCCTACGTGCATCCAGGCTACCAAAAGGACATATTTGCAATATCTTAGGAACGATAGATTATATTTTAGTGACATCCGTTGTGCCAAAAGGGCGTATTTGCAATATCTCAAGAGCCGCCAAGGGTAACAAGTTGAAACTATAAGGAATTGTTGAAAGTGGATGTTGAACTAAATGCAAAGACACTGTATGCATCCCGGTTGTCAAAAGAACGTATCTGCGATTATGCATTAACGAGTTAGGACATTAAGCTTAAAGTTTCAGGAAAAGCTGAGAAAGATGTTGAACTTAATCAAAAGATACCTTGCGCATCCAGGATGTTAAAAGGCAGCATATACAATAGTGCAGGTACTGCTAAAGGTATAAATTAACGAATTAAGGGACCCAGAAGAAACTTCGAGAGAGTATTGGATAGGGGGGAATCAAGTAGAGTTTAACTTTTGATTTGCAGGACCATATATATATATATATATATATATATATATATATATATATATATATATATATATATATATATATATATATAGTTATATTATCAGTATACATATATATATATATATATATATATATATATATATATATATATATATATATATATATATATATATATATATATATATATATATATATATATATATATATATACATATATATATAATTATCACAATTATATAATAATTATACTGAATGATGATGATCATTATACATTAAACAGTCAATCTACTTTCATTAGAACTAGTTCCTTTTCGTAGTCTTGGTTATTATTTTTTTTTTTTTTTTTTTTTTTGCTGTTATTGATAATGTTATAAAGTATAAAACCAAACTTTTCAAATTAAATATTGAAAAGAACCGTATTAAAACTGAATTGAGCCATATTAACAGCACCTTTACATTTATATATGAAATAGTGCTAATGTTTTTTTTTATATTTGAATGCACGGAAGCTTGAGATAATTCTGGCACAAAACGCCATCTACTCGATCAAGAAGCTAGATACTGGAATTTGTGTGGAATTTGTCTGGAATGTGGGAGAAAGAATTTTTGGGATGCATGGAAAGAAATTCAAAAGTAACACAAAGATAGGTTTACCGTTTGAAATTTATGATTAAGAAATCCTCAAAATATATTATTAAGTTGGAGCCAAGGCATAGACCACTGTCCTAAGATGAATTTATTGTGGAAAAATCTTCTACAAGAGTTCGAATTTTGAGTAAAAGTATCTTCCTGCTACAAGTTCATAATATTTTAAAGATGGAAGGAATTGAGTGTACTTCTGAACGGCCGCTCTATGTTTGTACTTCAGTTGCTTATTTAAAAAATTGGATGCTTATTGTATGATTGAGTCGTAAAAGATACAAAGAAATTGAGATGCTATTTTATTCATGGCCGTATAACGAATAGGTAAAAAAAACTTTATTTAATTTCAGTGAACTGGAAAATGTATTGCCTATTTTAATTCCAATGCTTCCTGTCGAAAAATGTTTTGGAATTTTCGGCACTTTTAAATGTGCTTGTATATAAAGAATATTCTACATTGGATGTTAGAATGGGTTCTTTAAGGCTTAAAAAAAGAAATTATTCAATATCTGATGGTTAAAAATTTTATCAATTATTTTAAGTTAACCTATATTTTCGAAGAGTACCTTAATGGCTGCGTAAAGTTATGGCTGTTTTATGTTTTACGTTTAATTTTTTACGTTTTACAAAATAAAAAATGTGAAGAACTGTGATGTAAATCTATAACATCTTATAAGAGGTCATTCAACGGCATACCTTAGCTAAGATTGCATCTTTAACCGGATTTTCGATCATCACCCTTTACATCTTTTGACAGCTTTTATAATCGCACCGTTGTATTAAGGGTTGTTTTTCTTATATTCAAATCCCTTTGGCCTTGTCCAGTAAGTTCAATAATATATTCTTAGCCAATTCTGCTGGTATATAAGCTAGGTTACGTCACGGTGAAATTATATTCAAATCAGTAGTGATAGAGTGAAGAACTAGGGGTAAAAAGGGAAAACAATGAAAATCTACCTTTTGGTAAGTTTGATTTTAATAACTATCCATTATTGAATATTTTTAGTAAAATTATTGATACATTTTTTTATTCAAATAACTTTTAAAATGGGGAGATGATTTTTCAAAGGGTTTGTACGTATGTTGGTAAACTTTTATTAAATGTATCTAAAATGATTCAACGGTACTGGTTAAGAAAGCGGTAAACACGTCATTAGTGAAGTTTCGTTAATGCTAATGAAATAAAACAAAATAGGATGAAAATGTAATAGTTTAGAAACAAATTTCAGATAGGTATTTGCACTATTAAATTATTAACTATTATATTTGCACTATTAAAGCATAGCAATATTAAATACGTAACCTAAACTAACCCAACCTATGTATATTTTTCCCCCCTAAACCCCAAAAAACAAAAGTTTAAATATTGTAAACGCAGTGACAAACCAAGATTTCCAATGTAATCTATTGAAAAAACCCGTTTGACTAGTTTCTTAAGCATCTTCCCTATATAATATATGGCGTGTTTACCGCTTTTTTAACCAGTACCGATTCAACCAAGCAGCAAAATTAAAGATAAATACACATCTTTTTACTTTTAAACAGAGGTTTAGCAAGTATTGATAAGAATCTCTTTTAATTTATTTATTAATTCCGTAACAGTTCGTAGAGGTGTTAAGTCTCTTACTTGGAGAACATAACGGTATTACATGGACAAATTCCTATAATGGGTCTTTCCCCTAGTCGTACTTGCAGAGGCGAATTTACTTAAAGGAAAGTAAGTGAGGTCAGCTAGCTCAAAGAATACATGACATACATTCGTTTACTATATTAATTTCTAGGTATTTTTTTGTATAAGGAGTGTTTTTTTTTTTTTTTTTAAAGCGAAGAGCATTTATGTATATATATATATATATATATATATATATATATATATATATATATATATATATATATATATATATATATATATATATATATATATATATATATATATATAAAAAATATATATATATATATATATATATATATATATATATATATATATATATATATATATATATATATATATATATATATATATATATATATATATATATATCGCAGTCTACGAAAGTCCCAATGACCAAAGAGGGCACAAGAGGGAACTGGTTTTCCGTATAAGCTTAATTGCAGAGAGGTGGACAGGTGAGAGCATCCTATAAGATTAAGATTGGTCTATGAAATCTCCCCCCCCCCTCCCCGCCATCTATATATGAGGGAGGGGGGTTGCTTTACGCTAAGGTTTGACTTTTCTATCTCAGTGCATCGAGAATGAATCTTCTAACACAATAGCAGTGTCGAAAAGAGATTAACTTTTCTTTCTTCATTTTTATCAAAATACTTTGTTATGGGACTCATTTAATTAGGTTTCTTTTAAATACTGCAACATTTGTTTTAAATTGTGATCGCCAGTCACTAAATAAAACATTTTCAATTGCTAATTAGCCATATTCATTATGTCTCAGAATATTTAAAGAAAATGTTCGTCAAAGTTTAGATTAAAGAGCGTGGGATGGAAGTGACAGCCCTCATAAATGAAATAACCTATGTTTGTTTCATGTCTTTACTTCACTTTCTCGTTAGTCTTCACTTTATTTTGAAAAAAAAAAATTTTTTTTTTTTGTTTAATATATGCCTTAAATTAAATAGTTGTCGTTAAATTAATCGTAATGATATGCCAACCCCTGAAAAGACTAAAAAAACAATTTTGCAACAGTCAAGGAAGGCCTTTTTAAATACTTTCACTATTTTTATATAAATTTAATTTATATATATATATATATATATATATATATTTTTTTTACTGATTGTTATTTCATGTATTTTTCAGGTTGTTGTGCTTTCAGCCCTATTTTGGCCACCCATAGATGCTACAGGCTTGGCCTCTATGGCGAAAGCACACATGTCCAAAAAAATGGGACTAGGAGGACTTGGAGGATCAGCTGGACTTGCAGGTCAGACTGAATTAAATTATGTCTGTAATTATCCATTTTATAATAAAATAATAACCCAACTAAGCAAAAAAATAGCTAATAGCACCATGAAGTCTAATCTTAATGTCAGCATTAATGACAACATTAAAATGATGCAATTAATGTCTGCTTTAATTCTTAGACAAGGTTAGGGAATAATCTTTTAGAAATATTTTAAGATTGGGGGGGGGGCTTAAGTTAAAAAGATATTTTTCAGAACGTGATGATGTTTTTTTGTTAATGTGATAAGACTTCGAATTTTTTGTATAAATTTGGCGTTCTAAGAGGGATCCATTCCCTTATCATCTCGTATTGGAATTATAACAGTTACTTTTTTAAAATAGAGTTCGCATAAACCCCTTACCTACAGTATTTTTATTCCGATTGGTTCGGAAGGAAAAACAAACTAAAAACCAAAATGGTTGTATCTATTTTTTTTTTGCTTGCTAGTATTTTTTCTATTATGCATATGTCATTTTTTAATTACTAAGCTTTTCACCTCCTTTAGTGCAATTTGAACAATTTCTAGCAACTTACGATTAGGCTCTTAGAACAAAGGTATGCCATTGAAAAAAAAACCCACTAAAACAGCAAAAGGAAACGTATTTTGTAAGAATAATCACTATTTTAAGTGAAGATTCAATTCTTGCTTTAACTTAAGTATTTATTTTATTCTGTTGTACAGACTATTCATCTGGTACCAGTTTTAGCTATCAACATGACAAAAGAGAATGGTGACCATCATTGAAATGTTTCCAGTCTTTAGAGCTGGTTATATCCCCTCTCATCTATTCTAGTAGCAACACTAATAGTCTTATCCATTGCTCCTTTTTGATAATGTTGGCTTTGTAGTATTTTAGTTAATAGCTTGATCTGGATGTTTGAAAATAAATTGCATTACACTCTTTTATGCTGTGGCAACATTTCATGAAAACGTTGAGGATGTAACTATATTTTTCAAAATATAGACAAACATAGGTATATTTTTACTGAAAGAGTAAAAGAACAGACAAGATTGACATAAAAACGAGCCACTATTTTAACGTAAAAATCTTGTGAATATCAGTTTTCTTATCAGGATTGTAGGCATAATGCAAAAACAAGGGGTTACTGAAAACTCGGAAATAAAAACAAGAGAGAAAAAAACAACAAATTCAACAAATAAAGTAGCTAGATGTTCTAACAAGTGTAAAAAAGTTGAAAAGTGTAAAAGGTCACGAACAAATATGGATACGTTTGAAAAAATGTATCAGTTTTTTTTTTTTATAACAGAGAATAAAACAAAGCAGAAACAACTATATATATTTTGTGGTGGCTTTGAGACATGGATGTCACAAGTCGCACGAAAGTATCAATATACCTACTGATTTATTTGTTCACGCCCCTTACCTTGTGCAGGACACCAGACTCAATGAATTTCCGTAACCATCCTAATATACCAAAATTCTGGAACTAAAATCCGAAAATTCTGAAAATTAAAAGTTAATCTTGACAGTTTCTATCAATTTATATTACACCACCCTGAAAAGGTATTTTCGTCGAGCCGCAGTATGTATGTTCTCAGTGTAGGGTACATTGTTTTGCTCAATTTGTCAAAGGATTTAATTCACTCTTAAATTTGTATCTTCTGTTAAACTATTTTTAAAAATAAGGATTATGCCAAAAACAGCACTAATAATTTCTGGACTTGGATACTGAAAAAAAAAATATATATATATATTTTTTTTCATTGACTGAATTTATGAAATTGAACACTAAATATGCTTTTCAACATAAATTCTGCCGACCCCATAAAATGTACTTAAGGACATCTTAATCTATATAGGATGTAAATTTGTATCTTAATCTATAGGAACTGATATGGGCTTAACCAATATAGCGTCTGGATAGTTTTGTTCCAAAGTAGACATGTCAAAAAAATTTGCTAGTTAAGAGATTCTGAAGCATGAACGCAGAATTTCTTCAGAGGAGGCTAGGCCTTGGCAGGTTGAGTTTAACAAGTATTTAAGGATTGTGTAGAACCCTTTGAAACCTTCTCACAGCTCAGCTCTGCAAAGGCCCAGGGACTCATTTCCACGAAGACCTTTACAACCCTTTATAGAGCTCAATCTCAGAAAGGCTCAGTTTCAATAAAATATCCATTTCTTTCTACAGATTAGGTTCTTAAACTTGACAATACATTACTAACAATTGATAAAAACAAACAAAAAACAGGACAGTAAGTAAGTGACTTACGAATGTCGCAGACAAGAAAAATATACTTAACGGAGAGTTCAAAGTTTTTGGTTTTTCCTGTGCCAGTTTCTCGCTGGTCCTGCTGCTGTGGCAATAATTATATCAGGAAGTAGTCTGCAACAAAATTTGGATGTAAGACTATTTTTTTTCATTTTATTGCTCTATGTTTTTACTACTCTACAGCTATTAATGCCTAAAAAACAAAACTGGAATGATGAAACATAAGTGAACATTTTCTTCTTCTTTTTCAAAATTAGTTTTAATACATAGAAACATGTTTTCTTTCTAATTATGGGCATATATCGTTATATCTCTGACTATTAACTAATATGATGCTGTTCAATTCTCAGTTCCGCCAGCCTTGAAAAGATCTTATTTGAGGGGAGGGGAGAAATCTATCCCAAACCCTAAAATAGGTAAATTACTTGAAAAGCATGCACGAATCATAATAATCTCAATATTTAGACGAAAGGCCAGGCTAGAAGGACCTCCATCCAAATCAAATATTTGTTTTGTTCGAGCTACGAGAAGAAAATAAATCACCCCAATTTTTGGCCTATTTTATGGTAAAAATCACTAAATTTTTTTATGTTGCAGCCTTGCTTGTTGATCATTTTCTTACATCCACTGACAATAAAAAAAAATGAAAAAAACCAATTCTCCCCTTTTTTGGTAGGTTTTGTGTACTTTTCATATGTGGTGGTTAACTTTGTTCTTTTTTTTAGTGCAAATTTCCTGTTTTTTTTTTTTTTTTTTTTTTATTATGGTGTGACACTTTTAAAAGTTATAAGATAAGAAAGAAAAGGACTGATACAATTCAATACTCTTATATAAATATAAAAGAGTGTCAGGAATTATTCTCTGTTAAATTATAACATCCAACAATCCCTAAAGTTAAACCTTCCCCGTGTAATTTCACTATTTTTCAAGCTGCCTCAAAACCTTGCATGTTTTAAATATTACTTGAAGCATATTGCAAATTAGATAAAAACTTACCTTTTTTAAATTTAGTACAGATTCATGTATTTAAGAAAATGAATGGTGGTATATTGATTAAATTTTAATCTTAATTAAAGTATTGTATTCACTTTTCATAGCTTTGTTTTATAAAAACATTTTTTTTTTTAATGTTTGTATTTTGGAGCAACGTGCGCTTGCGTATATAGGGACGTTGCTATAATAGGAAGCCTTCAAAAGCTCAAGAAGAGACATCAGTGAAAGGGCATTCTAGACTTTGAACTACAAAATAAATAAAACTCTGCATTTTAAACCATGATAATTGTATGTTACACGGAAAGGGGGAATGTAGACAAGTTCTAGTCATAATTACGGACAGGAAATAAGAAACGACTAAGGCAGTATAGAATTTGCCACTTCAAATATCTAAGTATACTAAACCACCACTTCAAATGGACGTCAGTTACAAGAGATATAATATATCTAAATAGAATCGTTTTTCTATCTTTTATACATTTGGGTAAATAGAGCTGGGTTTTGAGCTTTTATATCGATAAAAAAAGGAAATAAAGTGGTTGGGTTTGCCCAGTTAGGCTCTTAACATCTTTGTGGGCATTGTTCCTGCAAAAATTCAGTTTTGCATTTATCCAGGCACCACAATAGAAACTACTAGATAAGTAATTTGTAAATATTTACATTCAAAATTTTATTGCCTAGGGTTTTTCATCTAAAAGAGTTGGCATAGGCTTGCCAATCTTGATTCTTCATCTCACAGTCAATTGTAAGTTCACAGCAAACAACATATAGAAGAGCTACACAAGTCAAATTAAAATTCATGCCTGTATTTCTTTCCTTTTCAGGGTCTCACGGAGGGAAAACAGGAGTCAAAGGACCTTCAGCGACGGCACTTCCTGTGATGCAAGATCCAATGCCATACTATCAGCCATACAGTGCACCCTCAACATATGGTAGTGTACCTACAGCTTATGGTAGCTCACCTTCAGCGTACGGTTCTCAGTCTAACTATGTAGCTCCTGTTATGAATGCTCCACCTATTCAATCTGCATCGCCATTCAGTTTACCAGCTCATACCAGTCATAAAGGAATGCACAAAGCTTCAATGCCTTCATCTTTTAGTGCTTTATCATCGCCTACTCCTATTGTAAATATGCCCGTGTATCATACAGTTGCTATCCCTGTTCAACAAGCTATGGCCGTCCCAGTTGCGATGGTACCTGTTAGGTCCAGTGAAAAGTCAAAGGGTAAGGGACATGGGTCTGGTTTTGGAGGTCTTGGTATTCAATCTCTGATGGACAATGCCCTATCTGGGATGATACATGGAAAAAAGGGATCAAAGCACCAAAATGCTTTGCCTTCTGGCTTGCTCCCACAAGGAAATCAGGCTAATCATGCACCAGCAACCCAATATTACATGGTTTCTCCACCAGCTACATATGGTGGTCCTAGCCAAAGCTATAATGTGCCAAACCCACTCTATGGAGCTCAGATGCCTGCGTATCCCCCTCCAGCCATAGAAAGTTACAAGGCACCTTCATCATATGGTCAGCAGAATCCAGAATATCCAACACAAAGCTCAAATTACGCACCTCAAGCTCCTGCTTATGCCCCTCCACCTTCTGAACTGCCATCATACGCTCAACAAGATCTAGTATATCCTATACAAAGTTCAAACTACGCACCTAAAGCTTCTGCCTATGCCCCCCAGCCTCCAACACCTCCATCATACGACCAACAAAATCAAGCATACCCCACCCAAAGCTTAAGTTACGCGTCTCAAGCTTCTGCTTATGCCCCTCAACCTCCTACGTCACAATCATACGCTCAACCAGATCCATTATATCCTCCTCAAACCTCAAGTTATGGACAACAAGTCTCTGGCTATGCCCCTCAGTCTTCAGCATATGACCCTCAAACTCAGGATCCAGCTTATACTTCTCCTGCTTCATCATACAGTCCACAGCCCCCTGGATATGCTACTTCTACTGCAGATTTCTTGGCTTCTCAACCTGCTTCATTCTCGAACCCAATCTCTAGTTTTCAAAATCAAATGATTGATGTTCCAAGAGCTAAAAGCCCATTCTCAAGCTCTTTTGTAGGCAGTGCTCCATCACCTTCGATCGATTTTTCAGGAGCTGCTGGTTTGACTACTGGTGCAACGAGTGGGTACAACCCTTTGGCCCCAAGTTCTAGCTCATCTTCCGTAGGATTTAATGGTGCATCTGTTAATTCCGCAACTGGAGCAGGATCACAGCTATCTAGCTTAGCACCTTCAGATTTTACATCAAATTCTCAACTTACACAGTCTGTTTCATCTGGACAATGGTCGAACTCAGAATCATTAGCACCTGCTGAGACTGCTCAGTCCCTGGCAAACGAATCTGCACTTCAAAACCCGTGGTAGATTCTAATCTGTATATTTTTTTACACCACTATTTTTTTATTAAAAATAACATAAAAGTTACTTCGTCTTGTAGAATATTTAGTTTAATACGCCATGTAGTTGAACTACTGCCAAAATTCTAGGTGATTTTTAAGGTCTCTGTTTACTGCAAATTTCAGATTACCAAGTATATAAGTACAATTATTACTACATCCTAGGTACATGTTTCACCAAAGGTTTTGTATTCACTGAATCATCGTTGCAGCGACACCTACAACCTAGAGTGAACCACGGTCCATGATAACCGATAGTCTAAAAACTGAGCTTTGTAGAAAAGTGTTTAGTGATCAAAATTGTCATTTGATGGCAAATTAGATATGGTAACTATTATTACCACAGTCAGTTATTACCTTAGCCAGTAAAGTTTATGGCGAGAACAAACTTCTGGAAATTTAAAAAAAGGGCTCGAAACCACTTGAAAATGGCTGTGAATCAAACCGATAAGTAGGCCATTGGAATAACAAAGGTCAAAATCTCCATACACAATAATTATAGTTGAAACTAAACTTCAAAACAGTAAAATTCTGCCAAATCCGTATTATATTTTTTCTCATAGAGTCCCCCGCCTTGAGCATCAAGGAAAAATCACTTTTTTACATGGGTTGCACAGATGTGTCTCCTTTTTTTTATCTACTAAGGTTAGCAGAATACTACAGCACCATATTGAGATGTTTAATGGTTCATTTAAAACCTTTGTTTTCGTAACTAAGCGCTTTTGTGTAAATTTACCTCAATAGCACCGTCTATAAGTGCCATATGGCACCAAAATTGGGATTTTCGGGCCATTTTGAGACTGGAAAGGCAGGTAGACTCAAAGAGGGTGTCATTATAATACGCATGGTTGAAAACCCTTAACTGGAGGCTTACAATACCCCCTCGGTATACTATCTCCCGGCCTTTTAGCAGGTTTTCTTAAATCGTCTCCTGATTAGAAGAACTAGCAGGCTACTGCAAAATCGTCAGGAATGCTTAATGATTCATTTCGGAGCTCTTGATCATCTCTAAGGGCTTTTTGTAAATTCTTTTTGATAAAGTCATCTAGAAGTGCCATATTGCACCATAAATGGCAATTTTTGGTGCTATTTACGGGGTTCAAAGGCTGTGAAGCATGAAAAGTATACCATTATAATCTCTAACGTTGAAATCCTTAACAAGAGGTTCAGTGGCGTAAGTTCGTCAAAATCCCGGAGGGGGGGGGGGGCAAAGTTGGAGCCCATTTTCCCAAACCGAGTGAAACTGACAGTGAAAACTGAAAAATGAGCCATATAGTACCAGAAAGGTAAAAATATACTAAACAAACTGACAGGTTTCTGTGGATGCTTGAATTATTCAGGTTTATCTTAGATTTTTCAACTGCAATTCAAAAACAAACTAAATTTCAACTGCTTCCACACAACTGGGCAAACTGGGTTGGGGGAGGGGCAAACCAAGGTCTGGGAGGGGCAGTTGTCCCCCTGCCCCATTGCAGATTATGCCTCTGGATAGGTTTCCAACTCCCTTTTCATCCCCTTCCGGCCCATCTAGCGAGTGAAAACTACAAAACACATTTTCAAAAAAAAACTGTCTAATGAAATGTTCTTTGGAATAGCAACTGTTATCTATAGTTATCTAGACGGTATAATTTAATTTCGAAAACAATTTTTGGAAATTCTGGAAAAGAGTTTGAAGGCTGAGTTTTTTTTTTTTTTTTTTGTTTATTCTTTTTATCTCTTCAGCACTAGCAGGCAACCAGAAAATCATCGAAAGTTGTCTAAGAGTTCATTTGAAAGCTTATGCACCCACCTATATGCTTAATATAAATTTTCCCTGACAAGGTCATCGTCAAGATCAATTCTTGGGTTAACCCTCTTCCTCATCCTTGTCAACGTCGTCTACCATCTTCTTAGCACCCCAACTACCAATGTCTGCTGTGAATTGTGCCAGAAAAGTTACTCTCAGACTGCACCAACGTCTGCATCTGATCAAACAGTTCGTGGTAAGTGGTAACGAGCTGTAAGTAAGAGTGGCCCAGATCAATACTAACCGAAACTCTAAAAAACAGAATTTTGATACCAATAGATATATCAAAGGAATCGAATTTCTATGCTGATTTCAAATATATAAGTTTTATTCAGTTAGTGTTACTCATCAAAGCTTACGAGCCTGAGAAAATTTGCCTTATTTGAAACACAGGGGCCAAAACCCCTGAAAAGTCATAGAATCTTAATAAATATCACACCGTCAAATTCAGCGTATCTGTAAAAATGTGGAATTTTGTATTTTTTTGCCAGAAGAAAGATCACGGATACGTGTTTATTTTTTTTTATTTTTCCAGGGGTGATCGTATCGACCCAGTGGTCTTAGAATTTCATGAGAGGGCTCATTTGAACGGAAATTAAAAGTTCTAGTGGCCTTTTTAAGTGACCAAAAAATTGGAGGGCAACTAGGCCCCCTCCCCATCCCCTTTTCCCCCTAAACCATCCACTTTAAATTTTGAGATAGTCATTTTGTTCATCATAGTTGAAAGGCCCAATAAGTATGCCTTTGGTTATCATATGACCCCCCCCCCCACAGCCCCAGGGGAAAGGTCTCATAGTATTTGTTGTTGGGAAGCATGCATACATGTTAGGGTGGGAAGACGAATTTTCTGCTAGGGAGTTTTTTTTTTCACGGGGAAACTTTCCATGGGATGGGAAGTTTTCAGGGTGAAATTTTCGGAGGAAATTATGCACTGGGGGAATTAGCCAGAATTCCTATACAAAATTCTTTTTATATTTCTTGCTTTCTTTTTTCCGTTTCGATTTTACACGTGGAGTTGTTAAGGGTAATTGTCCTGGGTTATTTTTCTCCAGGATTGAATTATCTAGAGGATATATCCGTGGGGAGGGTGTTTCTCCGTGGAGGTGGGTTCAGATTTCCTGAAATTATTTAAAAAGAAACCATCAGAAACTAAATAGTTGCTCCCTACTTTTAGTTGAATTTTTTTTTTTATATAATTTAATAGGGAAGGATTGGTGGCTCAATATAAATCATCCCTTACATTCATTCTCTAAACGATGACTCAGAAGATATTCAATTAGTTTAACGAAAGTCTCCTAGCTTTAAACCTATAAACGTCGCACTTTCCTATTTTATTTTAGTACCGGTAAGGGTTACCCCACCCCCCTCCTAAATAACAAAACCTCGTACACCGAGACGCTCTGTAAGTAGGGTTGCCACCCCAAGTGATGTATCACTATTTCTAGTGATTTTTTTGATTAGTGATTCTAGTGATGTTTTCGAAAACTTGTAATTTATTCCTCAATCTAGTGATTTTTTATGATACAGAGCATAGCTTAAGCTAATAAAACTTTACCGAAATAACTTTACCTAAAGCCAAAAAACCCAAAATTATTCCCTTTGCTTTGTCTCAGAAACCATGCTGAGCCAAAAATATGTTCATCAAATTTAACGGGGACTGCGTCGATAATGTTATATGCACCAACTTGCATGAAGTGGTACTACCTAATTAGGAGGTGTATTATAGAGCCACTTTGTTATCGAACATTTTAATTTAATCGTCATTGATTAGACTGTATTGATTGTTTTTGTCGTTTCATTTTTATTAGTGGCAAAAAAAATTAAATTATTAGTAATATCCCTTGCCTCAATGCATCAAATATGCGAATATAATTTCTCTATTCAGTTTTGCATTAGCAACTTTTTGCAGAATCGATTTACTGACATATGTATCTTAATCCGGCTATAAATTATTTTGGTGTAACTGATTTTTTTTTATAACAAAACCAGGCATCTGGTTAGGAGTGAAACACGCATTAAAGAAAATGGGCTAATTATACGAAATGTTAGATATTGGGTGAAAAATTACAGACGTAGCAACATTTTGGAGGGCATTTGACTGGAATTTCTCCTTTTCATGTGCCTGATCAATGATCAAAGCAATAATTTTTATTATCGATAACCCAGGATTCCAAACAATTATTTCAAAAAGTAATTGTAAGATCAAATAGTTCATCGCAACAAGCTGTAAGTAAAGAGCGACTCAGCCCAATAGTAACCTAGACCATAAAAATTGAATTTTGATAACAATTAATACACCAAAAGAATTGGCGTTTTATACTAGTCCAAATAAGTAAAATTCACTACGTTTAACTTTACTTATCAAAAGCTACGAACCTGAGAAAATTCCATGGACAATCCCAATAAATATGACTCTGGGGAATTATGACTTCCCATAGCCCCTGGGAAAAGAGCAGTAAGTTATGCAATTTGCCTATTGTTTCTATATAGTGTTTGTTATTGGAAAAATAGAGAAATTTTCCGATGGGATTTTTCCATATAAATAATTTTCTGTGGGGAGGAAATTTTCCGGGGGATTTTCTTGGGATTCTTTTACGGATTTCTTTTTATTTGTCTTACTTTCTCTTTGGCTGCTCAATTTAAAATGCAGAAAGGCAGTTCCAGGGGAATTTTCAGCGAGAAGGGAATTTCCGTGAGGAAGGGATTTCCCATGGGAGTAATTTTCTATAGGAAGAACTTTTAAAGAGAATTTTAGGGAAAATCTTCCACGGAGGGAGGACTGATTTGAAATCAGCGGAATGATTTGATAAAACATGAGTTTTTTTCAAGTGAAATTAAGGAGTTTTCTGGGGGAATTTTTCTGGGAGGAACTTTCAGTGAAGAGGGAATTTTTCGGGCGGGGGGGGGGGTGCTATGCTGGAGGAATTTTTGATGGGGAAACTTTATACAGGATGAATTTTTCGGGAGGGGGGGGGGAGATTTACCAGGTGAAATTTTTCGTGAAGGGGGAAGCGGATTTTTAAGCATGATTTTAAAAACAATCAGAAATTATATTAAGAAAACAAGATTTTTCAACCGGAAGTAAGGAGCAACAATAAAACTTAAAACGAACAGCAATTATTCCGTAGGCTATATGAAAAGGACTGTCTCTTAATCCCTTGCTCTTTACACTTAGACTCGACTCAGGGGCGTAGCTCTAGCATTTTATTGAGGGGGCAAACAAGTTCCACAACCAGAGAGTCAATGGGGCATTGGCTATATAATAGCTTTTTTTCAATTTATTGGGGAAATAAGTGCCCCCCCCCTCCCTTGCCACCCCCAAACGACACCACTGACTCGACTTTTTGTCCCAATTCTTTAAGAACGACTCCTGAAACGCAAGGGGCCATTTAAATGGAATAAGAAGTTTTTTTTAAATACTAAAAACTGTAGCATAAAGAGGACAATTTTTGGAGGCTCCCACCTGCCCAGAGTCTCAGGCAAGTGATCCAAAACTTGAAAAAGTTAAGGAAATTTGCTCAGATTGATGTACTGGGCTGAGGCAATGAATAGATACTATTTGGAAAGGGATTGGAGACTGTTGACATCCGTGAACAAGTGCTAAATTGAGAGAGGAATTTGGGACAATATTTGGGGGCGCCCACCCGCCCAGAGTCTCGGGCAAGTGACCCAAAACTTGGAAAAAATTTTGAAAAATTGAAATTTTCTCAAAATGTGTGGCTGAGTTAAGGCAAAGAGTAGGTACTATTTGGAAGATAAATATGGCTTTAAACGATTGTTTGCCAGTTATTTCAAGCAAATTAATGGTCCTTTGTCAATTCTAAATTCTTGGTCAACCTTCTTAAGACCATAGGCGGGCGTGCCTTGTTTGCCTCTCATTCCAGGCAATCTAACGGTCCTATGCCAATTTTGGTACTGTTGTACTAAAGGGACTCTTTTATCTACGGCAATGCATACCAGTCACGAAATAGACTGAGACGCGTGATGAAAACAGGTTTACAATGCCTTCTGGGGTATAAACAAAGGCAAAAACTGTATTTAGATTGTTGTTGTTTTTTTTTTGGGGGGGGGAGGTACCTAGGTTAGGTATTTAATATATGGTATGCTTTGCCCCCCAACCCCCCCAAATGTGCAAATATATAGCCCATATAAAAGAGTCCGTTTAGTACAACAGTACCTCAATTTTAAATTCTTGATCAACATACCTGAGACTAGGCAGGCATGCCTTTCCAAAAACTAACAAACAAGTATGTGTCCAATAAGAGAGTCATACTTACTCCCGCCATTTACCCGTGCCGCAGCCATTTAAACATTTGCCTCTCAATTATCCTTGGATTATCTGTCTTGGCTTTTCTCTTTCTATCTACAATTAGCCATGCCTTGATGCAACCTACTGCAAAATACTTGATAATTTCAATTCAATTCATATTGATGAGGAAGCAGCGCCTCTCATTTACGAATAATTTCAGTTAGTTTAAGTTTTAATGTTGCTCTTTAGTTTCAGTCAATGAACTTTTTTATTTAATACACCTAAAGGCTCTTCATTATTTCATTATTATTTGTGTCAATTTGCGACGCAACAATCCTTGTTAGAACATTCATCCTCTAAAATTTTCAGGAACGCCAATTAGTGGAGGAGTGGGAGAGGGGAGGGATGATAAATTACCATCCCTAAATTTCAATAGTACTTATTTATCTTCAGCATTATTAAATATAAAAATCTTTATAAACCGAACAATTTTTTGAAATAGCACACCTGACACTTGCAGTTTTATTGATAGACGTCCCCATAGTGTCCATTCACGAAACTTTGTTGGAGGTTGGCCAAATGTATTTTTCAAAATCTAGGAGAGGAGGAAATTATCATTTTTCAATGGAAGTATCCTAAAAAATATTTCAAGATCCTAGTATTTGCCCCAGTAATTGTAATAGCTAGACAAGTGTAAAAAGAAAATGGTTCGTAATTTGCAGGAAAATGACTGGTACTAAATAAATCTCCTGGATTTTCTGCTCCTGGGTCGGATGGTGTAACCGCAAGTAGGATTAAATACCTGTTATTGTGAGGGTTAATGCCAGTTTTGTGAGGTTATTGTGTGTCATCATAGGTTCAATACAATGGTGGCCGGGGTTTACCCCTCCCCACAGAAAACACCCCCTTAAAATACCCCCCTCCAAGGAACCCCCCCACCCCTTTGAAAAATACCCCCCCCAGAAAATACCCCCGTGAAAATACCCCGGCAGAAAATACCCCCCCCCCCCCCTGCCGCGGAAAATACCCCCGGAGAGTACCCCCCTCCCCCGTGGAAAATAAGGTTTTCCAAATTTGAGAATTTTTTTTAATTTCTTTTTCGTACGGGTAACCCGGAAACAAACCGGTTTCTTTGTTGGTTTCTTTAGTAGAGAGGGGTCAGGAGGTACAAACGGGACTCCTTATATGGGCATAGAATACTGACGGGACTCCAAATAAGGGCATAGCCTCCCTAGGGAGACAGATTACGTAATGGGGTCAATGACCTCTTTTTCCAAGGTCGATTTATTTGATGTTTCTATGTGTAATAACTCCGGGGCGAAGGTTGCACATGCGCATTGAATTATAACGGGAACAATGTTATTGATCTAGGACTCGAGGGGAAGTGAATTTCCGAGAACTTGATTGCGTAATCGATCGCGAATGTCATGGTGTCCAGAAATAGTATTTGTTGTTGTTACTCTCGAGCCAAATGATATGAGTTTCCCGGAATTTGGAACACCTGTGCTGTCGACCTCAATTCACCTATCGTGAATCAATAATTCCCCTTAGAAACAACAAATTAATTTCCCCTTTCTTGAGAGATCAATCAATCAATGACATCATCTGTCAGACTTTAAAAATTTTCGCCCTAGAAACATTTCTCCAGGAATAGATTCAAATCATTAATGTCTTTGCCTCTGGAACAACTCTTTTGGTCGAGCTCCAAAGGATATTAATAACCAAAGGCCATGGAAACAATTAGGCAAGAAACATCTTAGCGATGAATTGTTTTAGCGCGCGAGAAGGTTTCCTATTAATTTGAAATGCGTTAGCACAGAGATGCCAATAACAAAGGAACATGCTGAATTTGCGTTTAGTGATTATTTGGGCGAAACCGTTTTAGACATTTTAGGGAACTATTTCGTCGAAACAGATAGAGACATTTTAAAAGAAGATTTTTGAAGAGATTTTAGAAGAGAATTTGAGTGTGGTCGTTATAATACACAAGTTTCATTTGAACAGTGTTGTGAGGTCCTCTAACCCAACCCCAAAGGGTTCCAATCCTCCTACCCCAACCCCGAAGGAAGCCCCCGGTCCTCAAAGGCCCCCCAAGCTCTCAAAGGCCCTCCACCGGTCCCCAAAGGTCCCCCAGGCCCCCAACTGCCCCCCCGGACCCTCAAAGGTCCCCCAAGCTCCCAAAGGGCCACCGGCGCCCCCAAAGGCCCACCCAAGACCCCCAAAGGCCATCCCCGGGCCCCTCCAAAGGCCCATTGAGCTCCCAAAGGACCAACGGGGGCCCAAAGGCCCTCCACCGGTCCCCAAATGTCCCCCAGGCACCCAAAGGCCCTCCCTGTGCCCCCCCAAAGGCCCATTGAGCTCCCAAAGGACCAACGGGGTCCCAAAGGCCCTCCACCGGTCCCCAAATGTCCCTCCGGACCCCCAAAGGCCCTCCCTGTGCCCCAAACGCCCACCGGTCCACAAATGTCCCTCCGGACCCCCAAAGGCCCTCCCTGTGCCCCAAAGGCCCTCCATGTGCCCCCATTCAATTATTAGAAAGTATTGTGACACAATGGATAGAACATATGAAATTATTGATGAAATTGAAGCCTTGGCAGCCAAAATTATCAATGTAAGTTCTTTTTTCATTTTTTATTTTAAAAATAAATTTTTTTTCCGTGGTAACCCACTTATATATTAGGGTAACCCCCCCCCCCCCTATAAAAACGTCCATATATGATGTTTATACTCGATAAAAAGTGTAAAATACGCTCTTTTTTCGTTACGTAAACCCCATCCTTCCTTCCCCCTCTGTTTACGACCTTAATTCTAGCAAACAGAAATAATTTTCTTTCGTTAAATTTATGCAATTTTAAGTGTCTATATCCTAGCTAAAAGCGATCATTGACTTCCGTCACTGTTGTTATTAACCGAACCTGGTTTTGACACAAGGCTCTCCGGCACGAGGCCTATAATTAGCTGTCATCCTTTCCCCTCTGTGTTTACGAACGCAGCAGCCAAAGTCAAAAGGAACTGTTCCTCCGTCAAAATTAAAACACTTTGAGGCAATTCTAATAATTAGGCGCAGACGCAATGTGCTATTTTGGAGAACCGGTGAAATCTCGTTATTTTCAAATTAAGATCTAACAATATATTTAGGATATTGGCGAAAGGGGGAGGGGGCCATGCCTCAATTCTATCGCCATCATTGTAAGGTGAAAACAAACTGTTTCTTCGCGTGAAAAGTAAGGGGGTGAGTTTAAGAAAAAGATACATTGCTTTATTCTGCGTAAATTGACGAGCATTTTTACCCTATCTGTCGGTGGCGGGAGGGGGCATTTTCCCATGTCTGTTCTCAGGGATATTGTCCGTGGGGGTTATTTTCCGTGGGCTGTTTTTTCTGGGTGTGTGATAAATACCAGCTATCGTAAAAGGATATGGAAAGATAAAAAATACCGTTAATACTTTAAATGCATCAAACAAGGCGTGCACAATGCAGATTAAAACCAGAAAAGAACAGAAACGCCTAAAAATAAGAAATGAGGCCGATTTAGATAGGCAGGCTTTTGAAGGGCTCAGTGAGCCGTAATTCTCAGATTCAAAAAAGGATGCAATTAGTATATTTCACGAAACCTGATTTGGGAGGTGTAGTTTGCTTTTTGGACTTTTCAGAGCTAGGATTCTTAGTCACTCATAGGTGTTTGTTGTCTGAAACTTCGGGTTTGGGATGAGTAGTTGGCTATTTCAGACTTTTCTGAGCTAAGGTTTCTTAGTATTTCGTAGGTGAATGCTGTCTGAAACTTATGGTTTGGGATCTGTAACGTTCTATTTTTGGCTTTTTTGAGTTGAATTTTTTAGTCTTTCATAGGTGTGTAGTGTCTGAAAACCTATTATTTTGGATGTATAGGGTTCAATTTTCAACTTTTATGAGATCTGTTTACGATCCTTTAATAGGTATGTGTTGTCAGAACATTATGATTTGGGATGTGTAGTTTGCTATTTCAGGCTTTTCTGAGCTAAGGTTTTCTAGTATTTCGTAGGTGAATGTTGTCTGAAACCAATAGTTTGGGATGTGTAATTTGCTATTTCCGACTTTTCATAACCGGATTTCTTAGTCTTTCGTAGGTGTGTGGTGTCTGAAACCTATGATTTGGGATGTGTGGGATTGCTATTTCACGCTTTTCTGAGTTGGATTTCTTAGTCTTTCATAGGTGTGTAGTGTCTGAAACCTATGATTTGGGGTGGATGGATTGCTACTTTTGACCTTTCTGAGCTGGATTTCTTAGCCTTTCATAGGTGTTTGTTGTCTGAAACATATAGTTTGGGATGACTAGTTTGCTATTTTTGACTTTTCTGACCTAGGTTTCTTAGCCGTTCATAGGTGAGTGTTGTCTGAAACCTATGA